>NW_028229635.1:57500-80000 GCF_053477565.2 Lygodium microphyllum | reverse complement strand
AACCAAAGGGCCAGACCCAGAAAGCAGCGGTCCAAGGGACCGTCATCAGGCCACGTATTATGACATGCAGTGCCAAGCAAGTCGAGAAATCAGTCAAACAAGGAGATATGGTCTATCTGTGTATGATCCGACCAGTAGAAGAAGAAGATGGCAAGAAACCCAAACAACAGAAGAGGAACACAGAAGTGGCAGAAATACTTGAAGAATTTAAAGATGTAATGCCAGCCGAACTACCCAAAGGTTTGCCACCCAGACGAGATGTGGATCACAAGATTGAGTTGATTCCAGGGTCATCTCCACCGGCCCGAGCTCCCTATCGCATGAACCACACTGAACTCATGGAATTGAAGAAGCAACTACATGAACTAGAAGAACAAGGATTCATCCGCCCTAGCAAATCCCCCTTTGGTGCCCCAGTGTTGTTTGTAAAGAAGAAGGATGGGGGACTTAGACTATGTGTAGATTATAGGGCTCTTAACAAAATCACCATTAAAAACAAATACCCTATGCCCCTAGTGGAAGACCTATTAGATAGACTGCATGGGGCCAAGTACTTTAGTCGGATTGACCTTAGATCAGGATACCACCAAATCCGCATAGCCGAAGAAGATATCCCAAAGACAGCCTTCCGCACCCGATATGGTAGTTTTGAGTGGTTAGTATTAGGGTTCGGCCTAAGCAATGGGCCAGGCACATTTTGTGGCCTCATGGATGGAATTTTTAGACCGGAGATAGATATCTTTGTCATTATCTACATAGATGACCTCCTAGTCTACAGCAAGACCTTAGAAGAGCACAAGCAACACTTACGCCAAGTTTTTGAGAAACTGTGGCAACATCAGTTATACGCCAAGCCGGAAAAGTGTGAATTCGCAGTGAAAGAATTGGAGTTCCTAGGCTTTATTGTAGGAGCAGATGGAATCAAAGTGGACCCTAAGAAAGTGGAAGCTGTCCAAAAATGGCCTGTACTGAAGACTGTAAGAGAAGTGCGGGAGTTCCTAGGCTGCACAGTATTTTGTCGAAGATTCATCAAAGATTACAGCCTCATCACTGCCCCCCTCTCCCACCTCACCAAAGAAGACCACTCATTTACATGGGGGAATGCGCAACAGGAAGCCTTTGAGCAGATGAAGAAGTGCATGAGCCAAACTCCCGTCCTAAGGGTACCGAACTTCACCAAACCCTTTGAAATCTCTACAGATGCATCTGACTATGGCATAGGGGGTGTACTAGTCCAAGAGGGGCACCCCATCGCATATGAGTCAAAGAAATTTACTGATGCTGAAACAAGGTGGAGCACACATGAGAAGGAAATGTTGGCAGTCATCCACTGCCTTAGAAAATGGAAGCACTATGTTCAAGACAAGCATACAATAGTCTTCACCGACAATATCTCCCTCAAATACTTCCAATCCCAACCCAAGTTATCAGCAAAGCAAGCCCGTTGGCTAGACTTCCTAGCCGAATTTGACCTGGAAATTAAGCACAAGCCTGGCTCCACCAACAAAATAGCAGATGCCTTGAGCCGGAAGGCTGACCTGAAAGTTGTCAGTGTTGTCAGCAGCAACTTCATAGAACTTGTCAAAGAGGCACTAGAACAAGATCAAGACATGCACAAGATAATCAAAGATGTGGAAGCAGAGAAGACCCCCCATGGAATGTACACCTTAGAAGAGGGTATTCTATTTTTAGGCAAAAGATTGTATATCCCCAACAATGTGGAATTAAAGAAACTCATCCTACATGAGATACATGACGGCAAGATTGGAGGCCACAAAGGGCAAAGCAAAACCTTGGAGGCCCTTAGGAAGCAGTTCTTTTGGCCGAACATGAAGGAAGAAGTGATAGACTACATCGAGACTTGCCCCACTTGCCAAATGGTCAAAGCACCCAGATCAAGACCAGCCGGGCTACTACAACCCTTACCAGTACCCAACCGCCCATGGGATGTCATCAGCATGGACTTCATTATGGAACTACCGGAGTCCCATGGGTACACAATCATCTTTGTAGTGGTGGACTATTTTTCCAAACAGGCCCACTTCATCCCGGCCAAACCACCACTGAATGCCAAGGAGGTAGCACGCCTCTTCTTCACACATGTATTTAAATTGCACGGCTTACCACTGGCCATTGTATCTGATAGAGATGGAAGATTCATGAGTGACATGTGGAAGGAACTCTTCAAGACTCTGAAAACCCAACTGAGATTCTCATCATCCTTCCACCCGGAGACAGATGGACAGACAGAACGAGTCAACCAAGGTATGGAAGATTACCTCCGCAGCTATGCTAGAGTGGATCAGAAAGATTGGGCCTTGTACCTGGATGTCTTGGAATTCCACTATAATAGCTCCATCCACTCGGCTACAGGTTACACTCCCTTTGAGTTAGCTACAGGAAAAGAAGTCATCACACCACTGGCCTTAGCATCCGGAGCGGCCAAAGCGGAGGATCAAGATGCTGAAGAATTCTTGAAGAAATGGAGAGATCGCAATGCAGCAGCTAAGCAAAGTCTCGAGCGGAGCAAGATAACATTGACAAAGCAAGCAAACAAGAAAAGAAAGGCGGTACTCTTCGCCAAAGGAGACATGGTCCTAGTGAGCTCTAAGAATATGTCACTGCCCAAAAACATGACCCCAAAGTTCAATCACCGCTACTATGGACCCTACCGAATCACTCAAGTGCTGAACGAAGTCACTTACAAGCTAGACCTGCCAGACAGTGTTTGTGTTCATAATGCATTTCATGCTCGTCTTCTGCGCAGGTTCTATCCCGACAACCAATGGGGACGGCGCGTACCAATGCTCCATTCCAATGGTCCCTTCGAAGTAGAAGCATTCCTCCGACACCGGGAACAAAGAGGCTTCCCCAAATACCTCACCAAGTGGTGCGGGCGTCCACTCAAGGAGGCCACTTGGATCTCAGAAGCGGAGGCCCATGAACGCGGAAAGGATGCCTTCGCCCTTTGGCTCGAGGAGAACCCCCTGCTCCTTCTACTGACCCTTGAGCCGACTCAACACTCCAACAAATAATGCGGCTCTCAATCATAGACCCCAAATGTGCCTCCACTCCTCAAATGTAATCGAGTCGAGGGTGGACTCACATGGTAGCAATCAGCACAAAGAACTCCATCAAAAAAGGAAAAAGCCCCAATTCCCCCCCCCCCCCAACACACAAAACACCACCACTCCCCCCCCCCTCAACACACACCACACCACACCACGCCTCCCCCCCCCTCCAAATTTTGCCCCCCCCCCCCCCAAAAATTGGCACCCCCCTCAACACACTCCACACCACACCACCCCTCCCCCCCCTCCAAAATTCGCTCCCCCCCCCCTCAACACACACCACACCTCCCCCCCCCCCCCAACACACACCACCCCACCCCCCCCCTCAACACACACCACACCACCCCTCCCCCCCTCTCAAAAATCCCCCCCCCCCTCAACACACACCACACCACATCACACCACCCCTCCCCTTCCCCCCCTCCAAATTTCGCCTTCCCCTCAACACACACCACCCCACCCCTCCCCCCCCCCCCCTCCAAATTTCGCCCCTTCCCCCCCCAAAAATTCGCCCCCCCCCCTCAACACACACCACACCACCCCTCCCCCCCCCCTCCAAAATTCGCCCCCCCCTCAACACACACCACCCCACACCACCCCCCCCCCCCCGCCCCCCAAAAAATTCCCCCCCCCCCCCCCTCAACACACACCACACCACCCCTCCCCCCCCTCAAAAATCCCTCCCCCCCCCCTCAACACACACCACACCACACCACACCACCCATCCCCTTTCCCCCCTCCAAATTTCGCCCCCCCCTCAACACACACCACCCCACCCCTCCCCCCCCCCCGCCCCCAAAAAATTCGCCCCCCCCCAACACACACCACCCCCCCCCCCCCCCCCAAAAATTCGGCCACCCCCCTCAACACACACCACACCACACCACCCCTCTCCCCCCTCCAAAATTTACCCCCCCCCCCCGCCCCCAACACACACCACCCCTCCCCCCCCCCAAAAATTCGCCCCCCCCTCAATACACACCTCCCCACCCTTCCCCCCCCCCCCTCAACACACACCACCCCACCCCCCCCCTCAACACACACCACACCACCCCTCCCCCCCCCCTCAAAAATCCCCCCCCCCCTCAACACACACCACACCACACCACACCACCCCTCCCCTTCCCCCCCTCCAAATTTCGCCCCCCCCTCAACACACACCACCCCACCCCTCCCCCCCCCAAAAATTTGCCCCCCCTCCAAATTTCGCCCCTTCCCCCCCCAAAAATTCGCCCCTCCCCCCTCAACACACACCACACCACACCACCCCTCCCCCCCTCCAAAATTCGCCCCCCCCCCCTCAACACACACCACCCCACACCACCCCACC
This sequence comes from Lygodium microphyllum, assembly GCF_053477565.2. NCBI lineage: Eukaryota > Viridiplantae > Streptophyta > Polypodiopsida > Schizaeales > Lygodiaceae > Lygodium > Lygodium microphyllum. The sequence goes on along the minus strand of NW_028229635.1, from coordinate 75,599 downwards.
CCCCCCCCTCAACACACACCACCTGTGATAAACCTGCACTCGTTACGCACTCAACACGGCACAGAAAGGTAACACGATATGAGCTCAAGGTATACTCTTGTATTATTCAATCCAAAAGCGGAACAACATAGACACATCCCAGGACTACACCCTCGTGACGCCGCACATGAGAGGGTTCACCACTGGGTATAGGGAATCACACGTAGAGTGGAAACAAGGCAGGGCTTTGAGTCACTACTACTCCCTATATAGGTGCAATCGGTAGCAACGGCATGGTATAGCTACAAAGCCCTTACACTCACCCCCGCTTACTGGATTGCTGACCTCAGCAATCTAAGGGTAGCGTTTGTTATTTGACTCATCCGGGGTCTTAACGCAGCTTTTTCTATCAAGCTGGTCAGTGTCTGCCGGTCTAGAGGACCGCGGGGTCTTAACACAGTCTATGCTATCAGACTGGCCAGTGTCTGCCGCACTAGGACATTGGGGCTTTTTATTTACTAGGGTTGTTTGTTGGATGGTTGCTACCATGCGGGTCCACCCTCGACTCGATTACATTTGAGGAGTGGGGCACGTTTGGGTCTATGCTTGAGAACCGCCTTATTGTTGAAGTACTGGGAAGGCTCAAGGGTCGTTGGAAGGAGCTGGTGGGTTCTCCTCGAGCCAAAGGGCGAAGGCATCCTTTCCGCGTTCGCAGGCCTCCGCTTCTGAGATCCAAGTGGCTTCCTTGAGTGGACGCCCGCGCCACTTGGTGAGGTATTCGGGGAAGCCTCTTTGTTCCCGGCGTCGGAGGAAGGCTTCTACTTCGAAGGGACCGTTGGAATGGAGCATTGGTACGCGCCGTCCCCATTGGTTGTCGGGATAGAACCTGCGCAGAAGACGAGCATGAAATGCGTTATGAACACAAACACTATCTGGCAGGTCCAGCTTGTAGGTGACTTCGTTCAGCACTTGAGTGATTCGGTAGGGTCCATAGTAATGGTGATTGAATTTGGGGGTCATGTTTTTGGGAAGTGACATATTCTTAGAGCTCACTAGGACCATATCTCCTTTGGCAAATAGTACAGCCTTTCTCTTCTTGTTTGCCTGCTCTGTCATGGTGATCTTGCTCTGCTCGAGGCTTTGTTTTGCTGCTGCATTGCGGTCTCTCCACTTCTTCAAAAATTCTTCTGCATCTTGATCTTCTGCTTCGGCCGCTCCGGATGCTAAGGCCAATGGTGTTATGACTTCCTTTCCTGTTGCTAATTCGAAGGGAGTGTACCCAGTTGCCGAGTGTATAGAGCTATTATAGTGGAATTCTAAAACATCAAGGTACAATGCCCAATCCTTCTGGTCGACTCGGGCATAGCTTCGGAGATAATCTTCGATGCCTTGGTTGACTCCTTCTGTCTGTCCATCTGTTTCTGGGTGGAAGGATGATGAGAATCTCAATTGTGTTTCCAGAGTCTTGAAGAATTCCTTCCACATGTCGCTCATGAATCTGCCATCTCTATCTGATACAATAGCCAGCGGTAAGCCATGAAGCTTGAATACATGTGTGAAGAAGATGCGTGCTACCTCCTTGGCATTTAGTGGTGGTTTGGCTGGGATGAAGTGGGCTTGTTTGGAAAAATAGTCCACCACTACAAAGATGATTGTGTACCCATGGGATTCAGGTAGTTCCACAATGAAGTCCATGCTGATGACGTCCCACGGGCGGCTGGGTACTGGTAATGGCTACAGTAGACCTGCTGGTCTTGATCGTGGTGCTTTGACCATTTGGCAAGTAGGACAAGTTTTGATGTAGTCTATTACTTCTTCCTTCATGTTTGGCCAAAAGAACTGCTTCCTGAGGGCCTCCAAGGTTTTGCTTTGCCCTTTGTGGCCTCCAATCTTGCCATCATGTATCTCATGCAGTATGAGTTTCTTCAATTCCACATTGTTGGGGATATACAATCTCTTGCCTAGAAAGAGGATGCCTTCCTCTAAGGTATACATCCCGTGTGGGGTCTTCTCTGCTTCCACATCTTTGATTATTTTGTGCATTTCTTGGTCTTGCTCTAGGGCTTCTTTGACGAGTTCTATGAAGTTGCTGCTGACAACACTGACAGCTTTGAGGTCTGCTTTTTGGCTCAATGCATCTGCTATCTTGTTCGTGGAGCCAGGTTTTTGTTTAATCTCCAGGTCGAATTCGGCTAGGAAGTCTAGCCAGCGGGCTTGCTTTGCCGATAATTTGGGCTGAGATTGGAAGTATTTGAGGGAGATGTTGTCGGTGAAGACGACTGTATGCTTATCTTGAACATAATGCCTCCATTTTCTAAGGCAGTGTATGACTGCCAGCATTTCCTTCTCATGCGTGCTCCACCTTGTTTCAGCACCAGTAAACTTCTTTGACTCATAAGCAATGGGGTGACCCTCCTGTACTAGGACACCTCCTATGCCGTAGTCGGATGCATCTGTGGAAATTTCAAAGGGTTTGGTAAAGTTGGGCACCTTTAGGACAGGGGTTTGGCTCATGCACTTCTTCATCTGCTCAAAAGCTTCCTGTTGCGCATTCCCCCAAGTAAAAGGGTGATCTTCTTTGGTGAGGTGGGAGAGGGGGGCAGTGATGAGGCTATAATCCTTTATAAATCTTCTGCAAAACACTGTGAAGCCGAGAAACTCCCGCACTTCTCTTACATTCTTGAGTACAGGCCATCTTTGGACGGCTTCGACCTTCTTAGGATCCACTTTGATTCCATCTGCTCCTACCATAAAGCCTAAGAACTCCAACTCCTTTACTGCAAACTCACATTTTTCGGGCTTGGCATATAGCTGATGCTGCCGCAGTTTCTCAAAAACTCGGCGTAGGTGTTGCTTATGCTCCTCTAAGGTTTTGTTGTATACTAAGAGGTCATCTATATAGATAATGACAAAGATATCTATCTCCGGTCTGAAGACTCCATCCATAAGGCCACAAAATGTGCCTGGCCCGTTGCTTAGGCCGAATCCTAGTACTAGCCACTCAAAACTACCATATCGGGTACGGAATGCTGTTTTGGGGATATCTTCTTCTGCTATGCGGATTTGGTGGTATCCAGATCTAAGGTCAATTCGGCTAAAGTACTTGGCCCCGTGTAACCTATCTAAGAGATCCTCCACTAGGGGCATGGGGTATTTGTTTTTTATGGTGATTTTGTTAAGGGCCCTATAATCTACACAGAGTCTGAGTCCCCCATCCTTCTTCTTTACAAATAGCACTGGGGCACCAAAGGGGGATTTGCTAGGGTGGATGAATCCTTGTTCTTCTAACTCATGCAGTTGCTTCTTCAGCTCCATTAGTTCGGTGTGGTTCATGCGATAGGGAGCTCGGGCTGGTGGGGCCGACCCGGGGATTAGCTCGATTTTGTGATCTACATCTCGCCTGGGTGGTAGACCCTTGGGCAATTCTGCGGGCATCACATCTTTGAACTCTTCCAGTATTTCTGCCACTTCTGTTTTCTTGTTCTGTTGTCTAGGTTTCTTACCACTTTCTTCTTCTTCAATCGGTCGAGTCATGCATAAATAGACCATATCTCCTTGTTTGACTGATTTTTCGACTTGCTTTGCACTGCAAGTCATAATGCGTGGCCTGATGACGGTCCCCTGGACCGGTACACTTTGGGTCTGGCCCTTGGGTTGGGTTGTCGTTTGCTTCATTGTTTGGCAAGCTACTCCTGGCTTATTTTCCTTCATCTGCACTTTGATTGGGGTCCTGCCAGGTAGTTGCATTCTTTCACATGGTACTCTGACGCCTTCTCCTTGCATGTCTAACATCATTTCATTTACACCTTTACCAAACATTGCAATGACATACTTGTCATAGAATTCCAATCCCAGTATCACTTCAAAATCATCCATGGGGATTACTAAGAAGTTGAGTCTCGCCTTCCACTTGTCGGCTGCTACCTGGACTGCAAAGACCTGTTTCACCTCCTTCGCTTCTCCTTGTGCAAATGTCACTATCAGCCCTTCTGGGGCTTTGGATAGTTTCAATCCATGCTTTGCTGCACATTGTGGTGTCATGAAGTTGTGGGTTGCTCCTGTGTCCACCATGATAGGTGTTGAGATTCAGCAATCACACCTAACAGCCTCTTTGTATGGTGCCTCAGGATCAAGGATATGCAGGCAGTCTGAATCCCATAAGCACAGTGACATAAAGTGCTACATCCCATTTCCTATATAACAATGTACTTGGTACATCAGTTGTACACAAGAGAATATCATATGAATGCAATGGCATGATGATGTTTTATCTTCTTCAGTTAATCTCTTACTTATTGTCAGTTTGTTAGTCATTGTCTTCTTGTCATTTAGTGCTTGTAATGTCAATATGAGTTTGTTCTTCACCTACCATCCTCCATAGCTTTGCATTGCCATGCTCTAGATCCGTGTTTCTCAACATGGTATCAGAGCGGGTTGAGCATGGCTAAGCTCTCCTCTGCTCTCTCTCAGTCCCTCTTCAACTCTAGGTAGCTCAGCTTGGGTACATGACTTCATCTTCAACTTCATTCTCATCTTGGACTGCTTGGCAGCCATAGCCACCCTGCACCCTGCTTGCTTCAAGCTCCTGGATCTCTGTCCACAGGTCATATCTTGCTGTGACTCCTTCTGGGAAAGTATTCCTATGCTTCCATAGCTCCTCTGTGTCAACTCAGAACTCAACATTGCCCTAACCACAGCTCAGCATTGCTCAAATTCTTAATCTCTGTTTTTTGGTCCACCATAGCCAGATTTGACCTGCCCACCTTTGAGCACTCCAATCTCATCATAGAAGCTGAATCAGCTTTTGATTCCTTCTGGGGGATTGCTCTACACCTCAAGGCGCTGCAGCCTGGCACCATACACAACGACATTGGAGTCCATACACGATGGCATTGAAGAAATCGACAGATCTGGCCGAAATCTGCGCCCGTCTCTGATTTTCGATTCTGCCCGCCTGCACGCGACGTGATCTGGTCGATTGCTATGGGGCATTGGTAGAGCATCATGAGAGCTACATTTTCATAAAAAAAGTTTTGAAAATGGTCAACCACAACTCCCACAATCTGTAAAAAACCAGGGCTGCCTCAGAAACCCTAAAAGTCAGCCATAGCCAAAACCTTGAAAGCTTCATTTTTTTTCAATTTCTCACTCCTCCAAGTTCACTGAAGGCCCTGCCACTCTGATCCACTGTGTCACTGAAGTTCCCAGCAAGATTTGCCTTCCAAGCTAGCAAGCAGAAGATTCAAAGTCAAGGTCAAGTTCAACGAGACGACATCAACAAGCATCAAGAATCAAACTACATAGTGTGTTTTCACACTAATATTACTTGTGTCTCTTGACACTCAGATCTGAAGACATCAGCATCAAATCAAGAAGGGGAAGATCACTTGGAGAAAAAGACTTTTGCAGATTTGGTATTCATTGACACTCAGTTAGTGCTTTTTAGCACTTGTGTCTCTCAATCAATTCTTCTGTTGCTCAAATCTAATAAAGTCTGAAGTTGATTTGCTATTGTTCCCGTAAATCCAACATGGGCAAAGACTCGCCAAATGCTCGATTCAAAGGAGTCGGATTCCACACTTGGCAAACCCGCATCAAGCTCATTCTGATGAAGAAGGGTCTCTGGGCCATCACAAATGGCAAAGAGAAGAAACCGCGGGACGCGGACCTTGCAACTACTTGGCAAAAGAATGATGACAGAGCCCAGGCCATTATCAAATTGGAGCTAGACGACAGTTATATCCATCATGTGGATAACTGTGAGACCTCACAAGATACATGGAAAAGACTTGACACCCTGTTCGGTGCACAATCTAAATCATCAAAGTATGGTCTCCTAATTGAATTCTTCAGGCTTGAAATGAAGTCCAGCACATCACTTGCCACACATCTTAATTACATGGAAGGACTCCTAACCCAACTTGCAGGAATCAACATTAAAATGGATGAAGATGTTTGCATCGGTGTTCTACTTAAGATCTTGCCTCCTGAATATAATAACGTATCAACAACTTTAATCAACATGCCAAATCCTGAACTTGTTGATATCCAGGCATCACTGTTAGAAGAAGAAAAGAAGCTAAAAACTAAGGAAGAACCAAGTACCTCTAGAGATGAGCATGCATTATATGTTGGCAACAGGTACAAAGGCAAGAAAGATCAGCTCTTTTGTGACTTCTGCAAAAGGACCGGACACACCGATAAGTTCTGCCACGCAAGAAAGAGATCCCAAAAGGCCTATCTAGTCGCAGTCAAAGAATGTTGAAATGTGCAATGTCCAATTATTGGAATATTGTTATTGGTACCCTAGAGGGGTATCATTGTGTGATTTATGGTAGCCACATAGGAGGATGTGGACTTCATGGATAGATGTGGGACAAGGGTCACCACAAGTTGAATGTGGATCAGAGGATGCCACATAGCAGGCTATTGTCTTGAGGTTCTCTATATAAGAGACCTGCCACTGTATGATCATTAAGCATTGGAATATATTGTTGAGTGTTGCCTACATCGTTGTCTCTCCATTATGGATTTCCTTGTGTATTTTGATCCTCCATAGCATTGCACTAATCTTGCATTGCCCTAGGCTTAGTGGCGGTCTCATTTAGTTTCTTATCATGGTATCAGAGCTGGTCATCCGCTAAGCTTAGGTAGATTAGTGTGTTTTCTTTCATGTCTTTTGTATAGAGAAAAAAAAAAAATGGCAACACTCTATCATTAGGGAGAGTTTGTGTGAGATTATGCCTTTGCTGTATTTGAAGTAGCCCACGAAAGTAGTAGTCCTGAGTTGAAGTTTTCTACTATGATAAAAGAAGAACTGTGCAGGTTGCTGCAACAAAGGAAGTTGCTCCCTATGGAAGCTGCTGCTGCCAAGAGAAGAAGACTCCCTGCTCATGGAAGAAGCAGGAGGATGTTGCTATTGAGAAGTCAAGAAAGAAGCTGCCGTGAAGAAAGGAGAGAGTTGTTGCAAAGAATAGATGCTGCATCGAGTATTTTGCTGACTCTTTGATTGGTAGTTGCCCATACTAGCGAAATATCAGAGAGTCTGTGGGAACTGAGTTTTCCTCTCCACTCAGACTTGTGCTGGTTCCATACCAGCGACCGGAAAGCAGTGAGCTGCGTGAACCTTGATGCGTCTATCGAGTACCCATCTAGATGACCACAGAGTAACGGTGACTTTTAACCTAAAGTCTGCTGCCAGAAGCAAAGTAATATTCACTGAATCCGTTCATCAGGTCAAGTGTTGAACAATCCGCAGACTAGAAGGCGGATCGTATCTTAATTTCACACTTGTTTCCCTTCAGCAACCATCGGAAAGATGCCGCAGGTTCTTGGCGATGCAACATGCTCTGTGGTTTCGAACGTTGCTCGGTATTGTGGTCCTGAAATGCAGAAGCGCTGCAGCAAATGGATGAGCAACCTACCTCTCCAGCAAGGGAGGAAATGGGCAATGTCTGTTATTTGTGGGATTGGGACCATACAAGTCAACTTATCTTGCCAGGCTTCTGTGCTTGATGCCAGCGCTCCACCCTCGGTGAAGATCAATTGCCATCGTATTGCTCCTAAGTCTCTTGCTTACAAAGCCAGGCGAGCTAAGAGGCGGTATCATGGAGGAGGAGCAGATGATGATGGTTCTGGATGGAGATGGTGGTTGAAGTGGTGGTAGTGGAGGTGGACATTACTGGGGTGACCGATGGAGTGATGATAGCTGGTGATGGGAAAGAGGTGCTTCCTCGTGCTACCTTGGAGAGAAAGAGATGGCTGCCTCAAAATGGTTGATTTGGGGTTGAAAACCCTAAAGTATTTGTATGGTGTAAATGATCTTATCTTGTGTGGTTTGAAACAAGCCTTAGCCCCTTAGCCTCTTATCCTTTCCATACCACTCCCTAAGATGAATCTCCATATGGAATATCTTTGGGAATCAAAATATATGTCAATCTTGGTTGTGGCAAGAGCCACATATTTAGTCAATGGCATATATGGCATAGATATTTTTGTGTCAAATTTAGTGACACATGTATTGAAAGATTGTGAACAATGATGTGCTCATTCACAATCTATACCTATGGATGTATTTTTATGACACCTTTATTTGCGGGTGCCTTGCCCTTGCATGGACATAAAATGGATGTAATTCTCTCACCCATGTTTATGAGGGTCCTCTGCCCGAGCCCACGGGTGCTCAAAAAGGATATTTGATTGTGGTGTGCAGGAGTAGTGTACGTTGATGATGCACTACTTGGGTTGGTTCCTTCTCCCTGACACATGGGGTGTCTAAAAAGCACTTGGGTGGTTCCGCCCGAGCAGCATGGTGCTCGAAATGGACTTGAGGTGTCTAGGTTGCTAGACACATGCACACACATTTGTTGAACACTCCAATTTGTCATTGAGGGGGAGTGTTGAGAAAGTGAGTTTGGCAATGCCAAATCATTGGGGGTGAGAGGTGAGATGGTGTCACTGATTGTACATTGAGGAGGGGTGTTGAAATGTGCAATGTCCAATTATTGGAATATTGTTATTGGTACCCTAGAGGGGTATCATTGTGTGATTTATGGTAGCCACATAGGAGGATGTGGACTTCATGGATAGATGTGGGACAAGGGTCACCACAAGTTGAATGTGGATCAGAGGATGCCACATAGCAGGCTATTGTCTTGAGGTTCTCTATATAAGAGACCTGCCACTGTATGATCATTAAGCATTGGAATATATTGTTGAGTGTTGCCTACATCGTTGTCTCTCCATTATGGATTTCCTTGTGTATTTTGATCCTCCATAGCATTGCACTAATCTTGCATTGCCCTAGGCTTAGTGGCGGTCTCATTTAGTTTCTTATCAAAGAAGAAGAAGAAAATGAAGCAAAGGAAGATGAAGATGAAGACCACCAGGATCGGAAGGACAAGACTCATCAGTCCTTGTACTCCCATAATTCTGATAGACTGTTTTAATAGCCTTGTATTTTCCTTGCCCTAATGCTTCCTGCCATAAGCTTTGTAAACTCCTTATGTAACTTGGCACTACAGTCCCTGTACACTTTGTGAGGCCCCTGTTACAGCCTCTGGATGACCACCATGTTTGTGGCACCCACACTTAGCTTTTCTCTGGGACAGCCTCTGGTGCTTTGCCATGTTTATGGTGTGCCCACACTTTACAGGTGTTTGTTCTCATTACAGCCTCTGCACACTTTGTGCCTTCCTAGTTGTGATTGAGGAGGGGTGTTGAGATTCAGCAATCACACCTAACAGCCTCTTTGTATGGTGCCTCAGGATCAAGGATATGCAGGCAGTCTGAATCCCATAAGCACAGTGACATAAAGTGCTACATCCCATTTCCTATATAACAATGTACTTGGTACATCAGTTGTACACAAGAGAATATCATATGAATGCAATGGCATGATGATGTTTTATCTTCTTCAGTTAATCTCTTACTTATTGTCAGTTTGTTAGTCATTGTCTTCTTGTCAGTTAGTGCTTGTAATGTCAATATGAGTTTGTTCTTCACCTACCATCCTCCATAGCTTTGCATTGCCATGCTCTAGATCCGTGTTTCTCAACAATAGGTTGGTTTCCTTCGCCCACTCGGCCTTTGATGTATAGATGGTGAACTGCCGCCACTCTGGCTGCCATGCACTGGGGTCGGGCACTAACTGACCCTACCCTTGGGTTGTCCATCCTCTCTTCACTCCCATTTGGAATTTCTTGGATACGCGGTGGTTGTGGTTCTTCTCCTCCATATGCACAAGTTGCATTACCCTTGATCCACTTGATGAAGCTGTGTCTTCTATTGGGCATCTGTTTTGGTATTGTCGACCCCCGCATTTGAAGCATCTGATGCCGGTGGAAGGGCCTGGGGGTCTCCAGCATGATGTGTTTGATCCTGCGGGCCCATATGATGTGCTAGGGGTTGGCCTATAGTGATTGTTTCCCCATCTCCCTACTGCTCCTCTTGGTACTAGTGCGGTTTGGGATACGGCCGTGGTGTTAGCGGTGTTTTGACTCCTTGTATCTGTGAATGCCCCTCTAGGAGCATTAGGCCTTTGGTTCCAGGAGTAGCTGTTGTTGAAGGTGTTGTTGAAGTTGTTGTTGAACCTGTTTTGATTCCCTTGTGCTGTTCTTCTGCCTTCCATGTCCACTAGTCATTCAGCCATTCTCATGGCTTCTGCTAAGCTTGTTGGCTCCTGTCTCTCTACATCTCTTCTAGCCCATTCTTGCATTCCAAACAAAAATCCATGTAGCTTAGTGTCGGTATCCATGTTTGGTAGTTGTAGCATGATTTGCCTATATTTGCTGACATATTCTTTCATCTTTCCCTGTGCTTGTTTGAGGTTCCTCCATTCATCTCTCACTTTGAATTTCTCCAGCTTTGGAATAAAGTAGTCCTTCAGTTCTTCCTGGAGTTCTTCCCATGCACAGATTGTGTGGCCCTGCTCCTATTCTAACAAGTACCAACTGGCAGCGTCCTCCTCCAAGTAAATGGCTGCCACTTCCGCCTTCCTGTCTTCGGTGATTCTTGAATATTTTAAGTACCTATCCACCTCTGTGATCCATTTCTTCAGAACCAACCCGTCTCTCTCTCCCTTGTACTTGGCGGGTTGGGGCATCTTAAATTTTCCATAATCATCTTCTGAACTACTGCTATCTTCCTCTTCTTTGCGATGGTGTTTCTTCTCCTTCTTCTTGTCTTTCTTTTTGCTTCCTAATTCTACTACTTTCTCCTTCTCTTTCCTTGTATCTTGCGCCCTCCTAGATGACTCTTCTCTACCCGTTCTATCCATCTCCTCTTGCATTCGGTGTCTCCTCTCCTCTTCTTGTTGATGACTCACCCATTCTCTATAGCCCTGCTCTACCTCTAGTTTTTTCCTCCTTTCTTCCTCTTCCTCTTTCATCTGCATGTTCCTCCATATTGATTCTAGCATGCCTGACATACCATCTAACTGTCTTTCTAGTCCGGCCACCTTCTCCTCTTGGGCCACTCTCCATTCTTGTCCCCTACTCTTCTTCCTCTCCTCCAATGTCGGGAGGGTGATGGTTTCCCTTTCTTCCTCCATGTGATTGGTGGTGGTGTCGACGCGGGGAAGCCGCATTTCGCCTGTGGTGGTGTGGGTCGTGCCGCGGGGAAGCCGCGTCACGTCTTCAGACGGTGGGATGTCGAGGTTGGGACGTCACGCTGGGGCGACGCGACGTGGGGCGACGCGACGTGGGTCGACGCGACGTGGGGCGTCGCGACGTGGGGGCGTCGCAATGTGGGTCGTTCCGACTTCGATCTCTTCGGGGCACTGGATCTTTCCTCTTGCTTCCGTGAGCACTCCTTCACTCCGAGCAAAAGTTGCTCTGATACCAAGTGTGATAAATATGCACTCGTTACGCACTCAACATGGCACAGAAAGGTAACACGATATGAGCTCAAGGTATACTCTTGTATTATTCAATCCAAAAGCGGGACAACATAGACACATCCCAGGACTACACCCTCGTGACGCCGCACATGAGAGGGTTCACCACTGGGTATAGGGAATCACACGTAGAGTGGAAACAAGGCAGGGCTTTGAGTCACTACTACTCCCTATATAGGTGCAATCGGTAGCAATGGCATGGTATAGCTACAAAGCCCTTACACCACCCCACCCCCCCCCTCAAAAATTCCACCCCCCTCAACACACAAAACACCACCCCTCCCCCCCCTCAAAAATCCCCCCCCCCCCTCAACACACACCACACCACACCACCCCTCCCCCCCCCTCCAAATTTTGCCCCTCCCCCCCCCCAAAAAATTGGCCCCCCCCCTCAACACACACCACACCACACCACCCCTCCCCCCCCTCCAAAATTCGCCCCCCCCTCCCCCCCCCCAACACACACCACCCCTCCCCCCCCCCCCCAACACACACCACCCCACCCCCCCCCTCAACACACACCACACCACCCCTCCCCTCCCCCCTCAAAAATCCCCCCCCCCTCAACACACACCACACCACACCACACCACTGCCCCCCCCTCCAAATTTCGCCCCTTCCCCCCCCAAAAATTCGCCTCCCCACCTCAACACACACCACACCACACCACACCACCCCTCCCCTCTCCCCCCTCCAAAATTCGCCCCCCCCCCCCCCCTCAACACACACCACCCCACACCACCCCTCCCCCCCCCCCAAAAAATTCCCCCCCTCCCCTCAAAAATTTGCCCCCCCCCTCAACACACACCACACCACACCACACCACCCCTCCCCTTCCCCCCCTCCAAATTTCGCCCCCCCCTCAACACACACCACCCCACCCCTCCCCCCCCCCCCCCGGCCCCCAAAAAATTCGCCCCCCCCCCAACACACACCACACCACCCCCCCCCCCCAAAAAATTCGGCCACTCCCCTCAACACACACCACACCACACCACCCCTCCCCCCGCCCCCAACACACACCACCCCTTCCCCCCCCCCAAAATACGCCCCCCCCTCAATACACACCTCGCCACCCTTCCGCCCCCCCCCCCCCCCCCCAAACACACACCACCCCACCCCCCCCCAACACACACCACACCACCCCCCCCCCCTCAAAAATCCCCCCCCTCAACACACACCACACCACACCACACCACACCACCCCTCCCCTTCCCCCCCTCCAAATTTCGCCCCCCCCTCAACACACACCACACCACACCACACCACCCCTCCCCCCCCCCCTCAACACACACCACCCCACACCACCCCTCCCCCCCCCCTCAACACACACCACACCACACCACACCACCCCTCCCCTTCCCCCCCTCCAAATTTCTCCCCCCCTCAACACACACCACCCCACCCCCACCCCCCCCCAAAAAAATTCGCCCCCCCCTCCAAATTTCGCCCCTTCCCCCCCCAAAAATTCGCCCCCCCCCTCCAAATTTCGCCCCTTCCCCCCCCAAAAATTCGCCTCCCCCCCCCTCAACACACACCACACCACACCACACCTTCCCCCCCCCCTCCAAAATTCCCCCCCCTCCCCCCTCAACACACACAACCCCACACCACCCCTCCCCCCCCCAAAAATTCCCCCCCCCCCCCCCTCCCTCAAAAATTTCCCCCCCCCCCTCAAAAATCCCCCCCTCCCCCTCAAAAATCCCCCCCCCCCCAACACACACCACACCACACCACACCACCCCTCCCCTTCCCCCCTCCAAATTTCGCCCCCCCCTCAACACACACCACCCCACCCCTCCCCCACCCCGCCCCCAAAAAATTCGCTCCCCCCCCCCAACACACACCACCCCACCCCCCCCCAAAAAATTCGGCCCCCCCCTCAACACACACCACACCACACCACCCCTCCCCCCCCTCCAAAACCACACCACACCACCCCTCCCCCCCCTCCAAAATTTGCCCCCCCCCCCCGCCCCCCAAAATTCGCCCCCCCCCCCTCAACACACACCACACCACACCACACCACACCACACCACCCCTCCCCCCCCTCAGAAATTCCACCGCCCCCCACCTCCCCCCCCTCAACACACCACACCACACCACACCACACCACACCACGCCACACCACCCCTCCCCCCCCCCTCAAAAATTCGCCCCCCCCCCCCCCTCAACACACCACACCACCCTCCCCCCCCCCCAAAAATTCGCCCACCCCCCCCCTCAACACACAACACCCCACCCCTCCCCCCCCTCAAAAATTCGGCCCCCCCCTCCAAAATTCGCCCCCCCCCCCCCCCCCCCCCCCTTAACACACACTCCTCCCCCAAAAATTTGCCCCCCCCTCAAAACAAACCACCCCACCCCTCCCCCCCCCCAAAAAAAAATTCGCCCCCCCCCCAACACACACCACCCCTCCCCCCCCCTCAATACACACCTCCCCATCCTTCCCCCCCCCCCCCCCCTCAACACACACCACACCACACCACCCCTCCCCCCCTCTCCAAAATTCACCCCCCCCCATCACACACCACCCCACCCCACCCCCCTCCCCTTAACACACACACCCACCCACCGCGATGCCCCCCCCAACACACACCACACCATGTCGCGATGCCCCCCTCCCCCCCCTCCCGCCCGATGACATGACACGACCCGACGTGCTCCCCTCCCCTTAACACACACACCCACCCCTTCCCCCCCTCAACACGCACCACACCACACCACCCCTCCCCCCCCTCAAAAATCCCCCCCCCCCTCAACACACACCACACCACACCACCCCTCCCCCCCCTCCAAAATTCGCCCCCCCCTGATCACACACCACCCCACCCCACCCCTTCCCCCCCTCAAAAATTCGCCCCCCCACCCTCCCCCCTTCTCCCCCCCCTCCAAAATTCGGCCCCCCTCACCATGACATCCCCCCCCACCCATAATACAACACGACGTGATGCGCCCCCCATGACATCCCCCCACCCTCCAATGACACGACACGACGCGACGTGCCCCCCTCTCCCCCTTCACCCTCCACACACACCACACCATGTCACGACGTGCCGCCCCCCCCCCCCCCCATGACATCCCCACCCTACCTCCCCATCCATGACACGACACGACGCGACGCGCCCCCCCATGACATCCCCCCCACCCCCCATGACAAGACACGATGCGACGTGCCCCCCCCCTCCCCCTTCCCCCCTCAACACACACCACATCATGTCGCGACGTGCGGCGCCCCCCCCAATACACACCACACCACACCGTGGACAAAGCCGCATTTTGAAGGGGGGGCGAATTTTTGAGGGGGGGGAGGCGTGGTGTGGTGTGTGTTGAGATGGGGGGGGGTGAATTTTGGAGGGGAGAGGGGTGGTGTGGTGTGGTGTGTGTTGAGGGGGGGGGGGGGGGGGAATTATTGAGGGGGTGTCATGGAGGGTGGGTGGGTGTGTTAAGGGGAGGGGAGCACGTCGCGTCATGTCAGGCCATGGGGCGCGCGGGGGGGGGGGGGGGGGGGGGGGGGCATTGCGTTGGGTGGGTGTGTGTGTTAAGGGGAGGGTGGCACGTCGCATCGTGTCGTGTCATGGGGGGGCGGGGAGGGGGGGATCCCATGGGGGGGGATGTCATGGGGGGGGGGGGGGACGCGTCGCATCGTGTCGTGTCATGGGTGGGGGGGGAGGGGGGGGTGGGGATGTCATGGGGGGGGGGGGGGGGAGGGGGCGCGGCACGTCGCGACATGGTGTGGTGTGTGTTGAGGGGGGAAGGGGGGAGGGCGCGTCGCGTCGTGTCGTGTCATGGGGGGGCGCGTCGCGTCGCGTCGTGTCATGGGTGGTGGGGGGGATGTCATGGGGGGGCCGAATTTTTGAGGAGGGGGGAGGGGTGGGGTGGTGTGTGTTGAGGGGGGAGGCGAATTTTTGAGGGGGGGACGTCATGGGGGGGGCGCATCGCGTCGTGTCGCGTCATGGGGGATGGGGGGATGTCATGGGGGGGGGGAGGGGGGTTGTCATGTTATGTTGGGGAGGGGCCGCGTCGCGTCATGTCGGGGCATGGTGGGGGGAGGGGGCATCGCGACACCCCGCGTCACCCCCCATGACACGGCACACCCCCCCACCCCACCCCACCGCACCCCCCTACGACGCGGCGCCTCCCCCCCCACCCCACCTCGAAAAACCCCGCTCCATCCACAGCACCCCACCACTCCTCCAAAAACCAGGCTCGACCCACTGTGCCCCGCCTCACCCCCCCATGACACAGCGCACCCTCCACCCCACCGCACCCCCCCACGATGCCCCCCGCACCCCACCTCGAAAAACCCCGCTCCCTCCACACCACCCCACCACGCCTCCGAAAACCCCGCTCGACCCACCCCACCTCGCGTGAGCCCCCCCACGACACGGCACACCCCCCACACCCCACCGCACCCCCCCACGACGCGGCGCATATCCCCCACCCCCCCTCACCCCACCTCGAAAAACCCCGCTCGACCCACCCAACCCCGCGTCACTCCCCCATGACACGGCACACCCCCCCACCCCACCGCACCCCCCCACGACACCCCCCCCGCACCCCACCTCGAAAAACCCCGCTCCCTCCACGCCACAGCACAAATGCCTCCGAAAACCCCGCTCGACCCACCCCACCCCGCGTCACCCCCCCACGACATGGCGCACCCCCCACCCCACCGCACCCCCCAACGACGCCGCCTCGCACCCCACCTCGAAAAACCCCGCTCCCTCCATACCACCCCACCACGCCTCCGAAAACCCCGCTCGACCCACCCCACCTCGCGTCAGCCCCCACGACACGGCACACCCCCCACACCCCACCGCACCCCCCCACGACGCGGCGCATATCCCCCCCCCGCACCCCACCTCGAAAAACCCCACTCGACCCACCCAACCCCGCGTCACTCCCCCAGGATACGGCGCACCCCCCCACCCTACCGCACCCCCCACGACGCCCCCCCGCACCCCACCTTGGAAAACCCCGCTCCCTCCACACCACCCCAACACGCCTCCGAAAACCCCGCTCGACCCACCCCACCTCGCGTCAGCCCCCCCACGACACGGCAAACCCCCCCACCCCACCGCACCCCCCCACGACGCGGCGCTTATCCCCCCCCCCCCCCGCACCCCACCTCGAAAAATCCCGCTCGACCCACCCCACCCCGCGTCACCCCCCCACGACACGGCGCACCCCCCACCCCACCGCACCCCCCCACGACGCCCCCCCCCACCCCACCTCGAAAAACCCTGCTCCCTCCACACCACACCACCACGCCTCCGAAAACCCCGCTCGACCCACCCCACCCCGCGTCTCCACCCCACGACAAGGCGCACCCCCCCACCCCACCGCACCCCCTCACGACGCCCCCCCCCCCGCACCCCACCTCGAAAAACCCCGCTCCCTCCACGCCACACCACCACGCCTCCGAAAACCCCGCTCGACTCACCCCACCCCGCGTCACCCCCCCACCACACGGCGCACCCCCCCACGACGCCCCCCCGCACCCAACCTCGAAAAACCCCGCTCCCTCCACAGCACCCCGCCACGCCTCCGAAAACCCCGCTCGACACACCCCACCCCGCGTCACCCGCCACGACACGGCGCACCCCCCCACAACGCCCCCCTGCACCCACCTCGAAAAACCCCTCTCCCTCCACGCCTCCGAAAACCCCGCTCGACCCACCCCACCCCGCGTCACCCCCCACGACACGGCGCACCCCCCACAACGCCCCCCCGCACCCCACCTCGAAAAACCCCGCTCCCTCCACAGCACCCCGCCACGCCTCCGAAAACCCTGCTCGACCCACCCCACCCCACGTCACCCGCCACGACACGGCGCACCCCCCAACAATGCCCCCCCGCACCCACCTCGAAAAACCCCGCTCCCTCCACGCCTCTGAAAACCCCGCACGACCCACCCCACCCCGCGTCACCCCCTCACGACACGGCGCACCCCCCCACGACGCCCCCCCGCAGCCCACCTCGAAAAACCCCGTTCCCTCCACAGCACCCCGCCACGCCTTCGAAAACCCCGCTCGACCCACCCCACCCCGCGTCACCCCCCACGATACGGCGCACCCCCCCACCCCACCGCACCCCCCCACGATGCCCCCCCCCCACTCCCCACCTCGAAAAACCCCGCTCCCTCCACGCCACCCCGCCACACCTCCGAAAACCCCGCTCGACCCACCCCACCCCGCGTCACCCCCCCATGACGCCCCCGCGTACCCCACGTCGGAAAACCCGCTGCATCCACACCACCCCACCCCACCTCAAAAAACCCCCTGCATCCACACCACCCCACCCCGCGTCACGGCACACCCCACCGCACCCCCCCTCCACGCGGCGCATCCCCCCCGCACCCCACCTCGAAAAACCCCGCTCCATCCACACGACCCCGCCACGCCTCCAGAAACCCCGCTCGACCCACCCCACCCCGCGTCACCCCCCCACGACACGGCACACCCCTCCACCCCACCGCACCCCCCGATGACGCGGCGCATCCCCCGCGCACCCCACCTCCAAAAACCCCGCTCGACCCACCGCACGTCACCTCACCCCCCCATGACATGGCACACCCTCCCTCCTAAGAAATCCCGCTCCGCAATGACACGGCACACACACCCCACTGCACACGACCCCCTCCCGCGACATGGAACCTTCCACCCCCCGACGGACCTCCTCAAGAAACCCCCCCACGACATGGCACCACCCAACCCCCCCGC
>NW_028229635.1:25000-52500 GCF_053477565.2 Lygodium microphyllum | reverse complement strand
AGCAAGCACCACTACCCTCATAGGTGTTTTCGGCTCCAACGGCAAGGCATACCTACAAAGCCCGAAATTTTCCTTGGGGGGGGGGGGGGGGGGAAGGGCGCCTCGCGACATGGCGTGTTGAGGGTGTAAGGGCTTTGTAGCTATACCATGCCGTTGCTACTGATTGCACCTATATAGGGAGTAGTAGTGACTCAAAGCCCTGCCTTGTTTCCACTCTATGTGTGATTCCCTATACCCAGTGGTGAACCCTCTCATGTGCGGCGTCACGAGGGTGTAGTCCTGGGATGTGTCTATGTTGTCCCGCTTTTGGATTGAATAATACAAGAGTATACCTTGAGCTCATATCGTGTTACCTTTCTGTGCCATGTTGAGTGCGTAACGAGTGCAGGTTTATCACACTTGGTATCAGAGCAACTCTCGCTCGGAGTGAAGGAGTGCTCACGGAAGCAAGAGGAAAGATCTAGTGCCCCAAAGAGATCGAAGTCGGAACGGACCACATCGCGACGCCTCCACGTCGTGTCGCCCCACGTCGCGACACCCCACGTCGCGTCGCCCCACGGCGCGACGCCCCCACGACGCGTCGCCCCGGCGTGACGCCCCAACCTCGACATCCCACCGTCTGAAGACGTGACGCGGCTTCCCCGCGGCACGACCCACACCACCACAGGTGAAACGCGGCTTCCCCGCGTCGACACCACCACCAATCACATGGAGGAAGAAAGGGAGACCATCACCCTCCCGACATTGGAGGAGAGGAAGAAGAGTAGGGGACAAGAATGGAGAGTGGCCCAAGAGGAGAAGGTGGCCGGACTAGAAAGACAATTAGATGGTATGTCAGGCATGCTAGAATCAATATGGAGGAACATGCAAATGAAAGAAGAAGAGGAAGAAAGGAGAAAAAAACTAGAGGTAGAGCAGGGCTATAGAGAATGGGTGAGTCATCAACAAGAAGAGGAGAGGAGACACCGAATGCAAGAGGAGATGGATAGAACAGGTAGAGAGGAGTCATCTAGGAGGGCGCAAGATACAAGGAAAGAGAAGGAGAAAGTAGTAGAACTAGGAAGCAAAAAGAAAGACAAGAAGAAGGAGAAGAAACACCATCGCAAAGAAGAGGAATATAGTAGTAGTTCAGAAGATGATTATGGAAAATTCAAGATGCCCCAACCCGCCAAGTACAAGGGAGAGAGAGATGGGTTGGTTCTGAAGAAATGGATCGCAGAGGTGGATAGGTACTTAAAATATTCAAGAATCACCGAAGACAGGAAGGCGGAAGTGGCAGCCATTTACTTGGAGGAGGACGCTGCCAGTTGGTACTTGTTAGAACAGGAGCAGGGCCACACAATCTGTGCATGGGAAGAACTCCAGGAAGAACTGAAGGACTACTTTATCCCAAAGCTGGAGAAATTCAAAGTGAGAGATGAATGGAGGAACCTCAAGCAAGCACAGGGAAAGATGAAAGAATATGTCAGCAAATATAGGCAAATCATGCTGCAACTACCAAACATGGATACCGACACTAAGCTACATGGATTTTTGTTTGGAATGCAAGAATGGGCTAGAAGAGATGTGGAGAGACAGGAGCCAACAAGCTTAGCAGAAGCCATGAGAATGGCTGAACGACTAGTGGACCTGGAAGGCAGAAGAACAGCACAAGGGAATCAAAACAGGTTCAACAACAACTTCAACAACACCTTCAACAACAGCAACTCCTGGAACCAAAGGCCCAATGCTCCTAGAGGGGCATTCACAAATACAAGGAGTCAAAATACCACTAACACCACGGCCGTATCTCAAACCGCATTAGTCCCAAGAGGAGCAGCAGGGAGATGGGGAAACAATCACTACATGCCAACCCCTAGCACATCATATGGACCCGCAGGATCAAACACATCATGGTGGAGACCCCCAGGCCCTTCCACTGGCATCAGATGCTTCAAATGCGGGGGTCCACACTACCAAAACAGATGCCCAATAGAAGACACAGCCTCATTGAGTGGATCAAGGGTGAATGCAGCTTGTGCATATGGAGGAGAAGAACCACAACCACCGCGTATCCAAGAAATCCCAAATGGGAGTGAAGAGAGCATGGACCACCCAAGGGTAGGGTCAGTTAGTGCCCGACCCCAATGCATGGCAGCCAGAGTAGCGGCAGTCCACCATCTATACATCAAAGGTCGAATGGGCGAAGGAAACCAACCAATCATGGTGGACACAGGAGCAACCCACAACTTCATGACACCACAGTGTGCAGCCAAGCATGGCTTGAAACTATCCAAAGCCCCAGAAGGATTAACAGTAACATTTGCACAAGGAGAAGCCAAGGAAGTAAAACAAGTCTTTGCAGTCCAAGTGGAAGCCGACAAGTGGAAAGCAAAACTCAACTTCTTAGTAAAATCCCTAGGGATGATTTTGAAGTGATATTAGGCTTAGAATTCTATGACAAGTATGTCATTGCAATGTTTGGAAAAGGTGTGAATGAAATGATGCTAGATATGCAAGGAGAAGGCGTCAGAGTACCATGCGAAAGACTGCAGCTACCTGGCACGACCCCAATCAAGGTACAAATGAAGGAGAACAAGCCAAGAGTATCATGCCAAACAGTAAAACCAGCGGCAAACCAACCAAAGGGCCAGACCCAGAAAGCACCGGTCCAAGGGACCGTCATCAGGCCACGTATTATGACATGCAGTGCCAAGCAAGTCGAGAAATCAGTCAAACAAGGAGATATGGTCTATCTGTGTATGATCCGACCAGTAGAAGAAGAAGATGGCAAGAAACCCAAACAACAGAAGAGGAACACAGAAGTGGCAGAAATACTTGAAGAATTTAAAGATGTAATGCCAGCCGAACTACCCAAAGGTCTGCCACCCAGACGAGATGTGGATCACAAGATTGAGTTGATTCCAGGGTCGTCTCCACCGGCCCGAGCTCCCTATCGCATGAACCACACTGAACTCATGGAATTGAAGAAGCAACTACATGAACTAGAAGAACAAGGATTCATCCGCCCTAGCAAATCCCCCTTTGGTGCCCCAGTGTTGTTTGTAAAGAAGAAGGATGGGGGACTTAGACTATGTGTAGATTATAGGGCTCTTAACAAAATCACCATTAAAAACAAATACCCTATGCCCCTAGTGGAAGACCTATTAGATAGACTGCATGGGGCCAAGCACTTTAGTCGGATTGACCTTAGATCAGGATACCACCAAATCCGCGTAGCCGAAGAAGATATCCCAAAGACAGCCTTACGCACCCGATATGGTAGTTTTGAGTGGTTAGTATTAGGGTTCGGCCTAAGCAATGGGCCAGGCACATTTTGTGGCCTCATGGATGGAATTTTTAGACCGGAGATAGATATCTTTGTCATTATCTACATAGATGACCTCCTAGTCTACAGCAAGACCTTAGAAGAGCACAAGCAACACTTACGCCAAGTTTTTGAGAAACTGCGGCAACATCAGTTATACGCCAAGCCGGAAAAGTGTGAATTCGCAGTGAAAGAATTGGAGTTCCTAGGCTTTATTGTAGGAGCAGATGGAATCAAAGTGGACCCTAAGAAAGTGGAAGCTGTCCAAAAATGGCCTGTACTGAAGACTGTAAGAGAAGTGCGGGAGTTCCTAGGCTGCACAGTATTTTGTCGAAGATTCATCAAAGATTACAGCCTCATCACTGCCCCCCTCTCCCACCTCACCAAAGAAGACCACTCATTTACATGGGGGAATGCGCAACAGGAAGCCTTTGAGCAGATGAAGAAGTGCATGAGCCAAACTCCCGTCCTAAGGGTACCGAACTTCACCAAACCCTTTGAAATCTCTACAGATGCATCTGACTATGGCATAGGGGTGTACTAGTCCAAGAGGGGCACCCCATCGCATATGAGTCAAAGAAATTTACTGATGCTGAAACAAGGTGGAGCACACATGAGAAGGAAATGTTGGCAGTCATCCACTGCCTTAGAAAATGGAATCACTATGTTCAAGACAAGCATACAATAGTCTTCACCGACAATATCTCCCTCAAATACTTCCAATCCCAACCCAAGTTATCAGCAAAGCAAGCCCGTTGGCTAGACTTCCTAGCCGAATTTGACCTGGAAATTAAGCACAAGCCTGGCTCCACCAACAAAATAGCAGATGCCTTGAGCCGGAAGGCTGACCTGAAAGCTGTCAGTGTTGTCAGCAGCAACTTCATAGAACTTGTCAAAGAGGCACTAGAACAAGATCAAGACATGCACAAGATAATCAAAGATGTGGAAGCAGAGAAGACCCCCCATGGAATGTACACCTTAGAAGAGGGTATTCTATTTTTAGGCAAAAGATTGTATATCCCCAACAATGTGGAATTAAAGAAACTCATCCTACATGAGATACATGACGGCAAGATTGGAGGCCACAAAGGGCAAAGCAAAACCTTGGAGGCCCTTAGGAAGCAGTTCTTTTGGCCGAACATGAAGGAAGAAGTGATAGACTACATCAAAACTTGCCCCACTTGCCAAATGGTCAAAGCACCCAAATCAAGACCAGTCGGGCTACTACAACCCTTACCAGTACCCAACCGCCCATGGGATGTCATCAGCATGGACTTCATTGTGGAACTACCGGAGTCCCATGGGTACACAATCATCTTTGTAGTGGTGGACTATTTTTCCAAACAGGCCCACTTCATCCCGGCCAAACCACCACTGAATGCCAAGGAGGTAGCACGCCTCTTCTTCACACATGTATTTAAATTGCACGGCTTACCACTGGCCATTGTATCTGATAGAGATGGAAGATTCATGAGTGACATGTGGAAGGAACTCTTCAAGACTCTGGAAACCCAACTGAGATTCTCATCATCCTTCCACCCGGAGACAGATGGACAGACAGAACGAGTCAACCAAGGTATCGAAGATTACCTCCGCAGCTATGCTAGAGTGGATCAGAAAGATTGGGCCTTGTACCTAGATGTCTTGGAATTCCACTATAATAGCTCCATCCACTCGGCTACAGGTTACACTCCCTTTGAGTTAGCTACAGGAAAAGAAGTCATCACACCACTGGCCTTAGCATCCGGAGCGGCCAAAGCGGAGGATCAAGATGCTGAAGAATTCTTGAAGAAATGGAGAGATCGCAATGCAGCAGCTAAGCAAAGTCTCGAGCGGAGCAAGATAACAATGACAGAGCAAGCAAACAAGAAAAGAAAGGCGGTACTCTTCGCCAAAGGAGACATGGTCCTAGTGAGCTCTAAGAATATGTCACTGCCCAAAAACATGACCCCAAAGTTCAATCACCGCTACTATGGACCCTACCGAATCACTCAAGTGCTGAACGAAGTCACTTACAAGCTAGACCTGCCAGACAGTGTTTGTGTTCATAATGCATTTCATGCTCGTCTTCTGCGCAGGTTCTATCCCGACAACCAATGGGGACGGCGCGTACCAATGCTCCATTCCAATGGTCCCTTTGAAGTAGAAGCATTCCTCCGACGCCGGGAACAAAGAGGCTTCCCCGAATACCTCACCAAGTGGCGCGGGCGTCCACTCAAGGAGGCCACTTGGATCTCAGAAGCGGAGGCCCGTGAACGCGGAAAGGATGCCTTCGCCCTTTGGCTCGAGGAGAACCCCCCTGCTCCTTCTACCGACCCTTGAGCCGACTCAACACTCCAACAAATAATGCGGCTCTCAATCATAGACCCCAAATGTGCCTCCACTCCTCAAATGTAATCAAGTCGAGGGTGGACTCACATGGTAGCAATCAGCACAAAGAACTCCATCAAAAAAGGAAAAAGCCCCAATGTCTTAGTGCGGCAGACACTGGCCAGTCCGATAGTATAGACTGTGTTAAGACCCCGCGGTCCCTTTAGACCGGCAGACACTGACCAGCTTGCTAGGAAAAGCTGCGTTAAGACCCCGGATGAGTCAAATAACAAACGCTACCCTTAGATTGCTGAGGTCAGCAATCCAGTAAGCGGGGGTGAGTGTAAGGGCTTTGTAGCTATACCATGCCGTTGCTACTGATTGCACCTATATAGGGAGTAGTAGTGACTCAAAGCCCTGCCTTGTTTCCACTCTACGTGTGATTCCCTATACCCAGTGGTGAACCCTCTCATGTGCGGCGTCACGAGGGTGTAGTCCTGGGATGTGTCTATGTTGTCCCGCTTTTGGATTGAATAATACAAGAGTATACCTTGAGCTCATATCATGTTACCTTTCTGTGCCGTGTTGAGTGCGTAACGAGTGCAGGTTTATCACAGAGGGGAGGAGGGGGGGCCGAATTTTGGAGGGGGGGGAGGGGGCGCCAAATTTTGAAGGGGGGGGCCGAAATTTTGAGGGGGGGTGGGGGGGGAGGGGGGGGGCCGAATTTTTGAGGGGGGGTGGTGTGTGTTGAGAGGGGCCGAATTTTGAAGGGGGGGGGGGGGGAAGGGGGGGTGGTGTGTGTTGAGAGGGGCCGAATTTTGAAGAGGGGAGGGGAGGGGGGGGGTGGTGTGTGTTGAGAGGGGCCGAATTTTGAAGGGGGGGGCCGAAATTTTGAGGGGGGGTGGGGGGGGGGGGGGGAGGGGTGGTGTGGTGTGGTGTGTGTTGAGAGGGGGGGGGGGCGAATTTTGGAGGGGGGTAGGGATGGTGTGGTGTGGTGTGTGTTGGGGGGGGGGGAGGGGGCAGAATTTTTAAGGGGGCGTCATGGTGGGTGGGTGGGTGTGTTAAGGGGAGGGGAGTACGTCACGTCTTGTCATGTCATGGGGCGGGGGGGGGGGGGGGGGGGGGGGGGGGGGGGGGGGGAGGGGGGCATCGCGACATGGTGTGGTGTGTGTTGGGGGGGGGGGCATTGCGGTGGGTGGGTGTGTGTGTTAAGGGGAGGGTGGCACGTCGTGTCGTGTCATGTCATGGGGGGACGAGGAGGGGGGGACGCGTCGCGTCGTGTCGTGTCATGGGTGGGGGGTGGGGTGGGGATGTCATGGGGGGGGTGACAAGACACGACGCGACGTGCCCCCCTCCCCTTAACACACACACCCACCCACCCACCGCGATGCCTCCCCCCAACACACACCACACCACACCACCCCTCCCCCCCTCCAAAATTCGCCCCCCCCCACCGCGATGCCTCCCCCCCCCGAAAAAACACCCCCCCCCCCCCCAACACACACCACCCCCACTAAAAAATTCGGCCCCCACCCCCTCAACACACACCACACCACCCCTCCCCCCCTCCAAAATTCACCCCTCCCCCCCTCCAAAATTTGCCCCCCCCCTCAACACACATCACCCCACACCACCCCTCCCCCCCCCAAAAATTCCCCCCCCCCTCAACACACACCACCCCACCCCCCCTCAATACACACCACACCACCCCTCCCCCCCCCTCAACACACACCACACCACACCACACCACCCCTCCCCTTCCCCCCCTCCAAATTTCGCCCCCCCCCAACACACACCACCCCACCCGTCCCCCCCCCCAAAAATTTGGCCCCCCCCCCTCCAAATTTCTCCCCTTCCCCCCCCAAAAATTCGCCCTCCCCCCCCCCTCAACACACACCACCCCTCCCCCCCCCCAAAAATTTCCCCCCCCCCCCTCAACACACACCACCCCACCCCCCCCCCCCCAACACACACCACACCACCCCTCCCCCCCCTCAAAAGTTCCCCCCCCCCTCAACACACAAAACACCACCCCTCCCCCCCCCCCTCAACACACACCACACCACACCACCCCTCCCCCCCCCTCCAAATTTTGCCTCCCCCCCCCCCAAAAATTGGCCCCCCCCCTCAACACACACCACACACCACCCCTCCCCCCCCTCCAAAATTCGCCCCCCCCCCCTCAACACACACCACCCCACAACACCCCTCCCCCCCCCCCCCCCCAAAAAATTCCCCCCCCCCCTCAATACACACCACCCCACCCCGCCGCCCCCAAAAATTCCCCCCCCCCCCCAACACACAAAACACCACCCCTCCCCCCCCCTCAAAAATCCCCTCCCCCTCAACACACACCACACCACACCAGCCCTCCCCCCCCCTCCAAAATTCGCCCCCCCCCCCCCCCCCCCAACACACACCACCCCTCCCCCCCCCCCAAAAATTTCCCCCCCCCCAACACACACCACCCCACCCCCCCCCCTCAACACACACCACACCACCCCTCCCCCCCCCCCTCAAAAATCCCCCCCCCCTCAACACACACCACACCACATCACACCACCCCTCCCCTTCCCCCTCTCCAAATTTTGCCTTCCTCTCAACACACACCACACCACATCACACCACCCCTCCCCTTCCCCCCTCCAAATTTCGCCTTCCCCTCAACACACACCACCCCACCCCTGCCCCCCCCCCCCCCCCAAAAAATTCGCCTCCCCCTCCAAATTTTGCCCCTTCCCCCCCCAAAAATTCGCCCCCCCCCCCTCAACACACACCACACCACACCACCCCTCCCCCCCCCCTCCAAAATTCGCCCCCTCCCCCTCAACACACACCACCCCACACCACCCCTCCCCCCCCCTCAACACACACCACACCACCCCTCCCCCCCCTCAAAAATCCCTCCCCCCCCCCCCCCCCCCTCCTCAACACACACCACACCACCCCTCCCCTTCCCCCCCTCCAAATTTCGCCCCCCCCTCAACACACACCACCCCACCCCTCCCCCCCCGCCCCCAAAAAATTCGCCCCCCCCCCCAACACACACCACCCCAACCCCCCCCCAAAAAATTCGGCCACCCCCCTCAACACACACCACACCACACTACCCCTCCCCCCCCTCCAAAATTTACCCCCCCCCCCCCCCCCCGCCCCCAACACACACCACCCCTCCCCTCCCCCCAAAAATTCGCCCCCCCCCCCTCAATACACACCTCCCCACCCTTCCCCCCCCCCCTCAACACACACCACACCACACCACACCACCCCTCCCCTTCCCCCCCTCCAAATTTCGCCCCCCCCCCTCAACACACACCATCCCACCCCTCCCCCCCCCCAAAAATTCGCCCCCCCCCTCCAAATTTCGCCCCTTCCCCCCCCAAAAATTCACCCCTCCTCCCTCAACACACACCACACCACACCACCCCTCCCCCCCCTCCAAAATTCGCCCCCCCCCCCTCAACACACACCACCTGTGATAAACCTGCACTCGTTACGCACTCAACACGGCACAGAAAGGTAACACGATATGAGCTCAAGGTATACTCTTGTATTATTCAATCCAAAAGCGGGACAACATAGACACATCCCAGGACTACACCCTCGTGACGCCGCACATGAGAGGGTTCACCACTGGGTATAGGGAATCACACGTAGAGTGGAAACAAGGCAGGGCTTTGAGTCACTACTACTCCCTATATAGGTGCAATCGGTAGCAACGGCATGGTATAGCTACAAAGCCCTTACACTCACCCCCGCTTACTGGATTGCTGACCTCAGCAATCTAAGGGTAGCGTTTGTTATTTGACTCATCCGGGGTCTTAACGCAGCTTCTTCTATCAAGCTGGTCAGTGTCTGCCGGTCTAGAGGACCGCGGGGTCTTAACACAGTCTATGCTATCAGACTGGCCAGTGTCTGCCGCACTAGGACATTGGGGCTTTTTATTTACTAGGGTTGTTTGTTGGATGGTTGCTACCATGCAGG
Source organism: Lygodium microphyllum (assembly GCF_053477565.2). Classification (NCBI taxonomy): domain Eukaryota; kingdom Viridiplantae; phylum Streptophyta; class Polypodiopsida; order Schizaeales; family Lygodiaceae; genus Lygodium; species Lygodium microphyllum. The sequence goes on along the minus strand of NW_028229635.1, from coordinate 42,899 downwards.
TCCACCCTCGACTCGATTACATTTGAGGAGTGAGGCACGTTTGGGTCTATGCTTGAGAACCGCCTTATTGTTGAAGTACTGGGAAGGCTCAAGGGTCGTTGGAAGGAGCTGGTGGGTTCTCCTCGAGCCAAAGGGCGAAGGCATCCTTTCCGCGTTCACGGGCCTCCGCTTCTGAGATCCAAGTGGCTTCCTTGAGTGGACGCCCGCGCCACTTGGTGAGGTATTCGGGGAAGCCTCTTTGTTCCCGGCGTCGGAGGAAGGCTTCTACTTCGAAGGGACCGTTGGAATGGAGCATTGGTACGCGCCGTCCCCATTGGTTGTCGGGATAGAACCTGCGCAGAAGACGAGCATGAAATGCGTTATGAACACAAACACTATCTGGCAGGTCCATCCAGCTTGTAGGTGACTTCGTTCAGCACTTGAGTGATTCGGTAGGGTCCATAGTAACGGTGATTGAATTTGGGGGTCATGTTTTTGGGAAGTGACATATTCTTAGAGCTCACTAGGACCATATCTCCTTTGGCAAATAGTACAGCCTTTCTCTTCTTGTTTGCCTGCTCTGTCATGGTGATCTTGCTCTGCTCGAGGCTTTGTTTTGCTGCTGCATTGCGGTCTCTCCACTTCTTCAAAAATTCTTCTGCATCTTGATCTTCTTCTTTGGCCGCTCCGGATGCTAAGGCCAATGGTGTTATGACTTCCTTTCCTGTTGCTAATTCGAAGGGAGTGTACCCAGTTGCCGAGTGTATAGAGCTATTATAGTGGAATTCTAAAACATCAAGGTACAATGCCCAATCCTTCTGGTCGACTCGGGCATAGCTTCGGAGATAATCTTCGATGCCTTGGTTGACTCATTCTGTCTGTCCATCTGTTTCTGGGTGGAAGGATGATGAGAATCTCAATTGTGTTTCCAGAGACTTGAAGAGTTCCTTCCACATGTCGCTCATGAATCTGCCATCTCTATCTGATACAATAGACAGCGGTAAGCCATGAAGCTTGAATACATGTGTGAAGAAGAGGCGTGCTACCTCCTTGGCGTTTAGTGGTGGTTTGGCTGGGATGAAGTGGGCTTGTTTGGAAAAATAGTCCACCACTACAAAGATGATTGTGTACCCATGGGATTCAGGTAGTTCCACAATGAAGTCCATGCTGATGACGTCCCACGGGCGGCTCGGTACTGGTAATGGCTGCAGTAGACCTGCTGGTCTTGATCGTGGTGCTTTGACCATTTGGCAAGTAGGACAAGTTTTGATGTAGTCTATTACTTCTTCCTTCATGTTTGGCCAAAAGAACTGCTTCCTGAGGGCCTCCAAGGTTTTGCTTTGCCCTTTGTGGCCTCCAATCTTGCCATCATGTATCTCATGCAGTATGAGTTTCTTCAATTCCACATTGTTGGGGATATACAATCTCTTGCCTAGAAAGAGGATGCCTTCCTCTAAGGTATACATCCCGTGTGGGGTCTTCTCTGCTTCCACATCTTTGATTATTTTGTGCATTTCTTGGTCTTGCTCTAGGGCTTCTTTGACGAGTTCTATGAAGTTGCTGCTGACAACACTGACAGCTTTGAGGTCTGCTTTTCGGCTCAATGCATCTGCTATCTTGTTCGTGGAGCCGGGTTTGTGTTTAATCTCCAGGTCGAATTCGGCTAGGAAGTCTAGCCAGCGGGCTTGCTTTGCCGATAATTTGGGCTAAGATTGGAAGTATTTGAGGGAGATGTTGTCGGTGAAGACGACTGTATGCTTATCTTGAACATAATGCCTCCATTTTCTAAGGCAGTGTATGACTGCCAGCATTTCCTTCTCATCCGTGCTCCACCTTGTTTCAGCACCAGTAAACTTCTTTGACTCATAAGCAATGGGGTGACCCTCCTGTACTAGGACACCTCCTATGCCGTAGTCGGATGCATCTGTGGAAATTTCAAAGGGTTTGGTAAAGTTGGGCACCTTTAGGACAGGGGTTTGGCTCATGCACTTCTTCATCTGCTCAAAAGCTTCCTGTTGCGCATTCCCCCAAGTAAAAGGGTGATCTTCTTTGGTGAGGTGGGAGAGGGGGGCAGTGATGAGGCTATAATCCTTTATAAATCTTCTGCAAAACACTGTGAAGCCGAGAAACTCCCGCACTTCTCTTACATTCTTGAGTACAGGCCATCTTTGGACGGCTTCGACCTTCTTAGGATCCACTTTGATTCCATCTGCTCCTACCATAAAGCCTAAGAACTCCAACTCCTTTACTGCAAACTCACATTTTTCGGGCTTGGCATATAGCTGATGCTGCCGCAGTTTCTCAAAAACTCGGCGTAGGTGTTGCTTATGCTCCTCTAAGGTTTTGTTGTATACTAAGAGGTCATCTATATAGATAATGACAAAGATATCTATCTCCGGTCTGAAGACTCCATCCATAAGGCCACAAAATGTGCCTGGCCCGTTGCTTAGGCCGAATCCTAGTACTAGCCACTCAAAACTACCATATCGGGTACGGAATGCTGTTTTGGGGATATCTTCTTCTGCTATGCGGATTTGGTGGTATCCAGATCTAAGGTCAATTCGGCTAAAGTACTTGGCCCCGTGTAACCTATCTAAGAGATCCTCCACTAGGGGCATGGGGTATTTGTTTTTTATGGTGATTTTGTTAAGGGCCCTATAATCTACACAGAGTCTGAGTCCCCCATCCTTCTTCTTTACAAATAGCACTGGGGCACCAAAGGGGGATTTGCTAGGGCGGATGAATCCTTGTTCTTCTAACTCATGCAGTTGCTTCTTCAGCTCCATTAGTTCGGTGTGGTTCATGCGATAGGGAGCTCGGGCTGGTGGGGCCGACCCGGGGATTAGCTCGATTTTGTGATCTACATCTCGCCTGGGTGGTAGACCCTTGGGCAAATCTGCGGGCATCACATCTTTGAACTCTTCCAGTATTTCTGCCACTTCTGTTTTCTTGTTCTGTTGTCTAGGTTTCTTACCACTTTCTTCTTCTTCAATCGGTCGAGTCATGCATAAATAGACCATATCTCCTTGTTTGACTGATTTTTCGACTTGTTTTGCACTGCAAGTCATAATGCGTGGCCTGATGACGGTCCCCTGGACCGGTACACTTTGGGTCTGGCCCTTGGGTTGGGTTGTCGTTTGCTTCATTGTTTGGCAAGCTACTCCTGGCTTATTTTCCTTCATCTGCACTTTGATTGGGGTCCTGCCAGGTAGTTGCATTCTTTCACATGGTACTCTGACGCCTTCTCCTTGCATGTCTAACATCATTTCACTTACACCTTTACCAAACATTGCAATGACATACTTGTCATAGAATTCCAATCCCAGTATCACTTCAAAATCATCCATGGGGATTACTAAGAAGTTGAGTCTCGCCTTCCACTTGTCGGCTGCTACCTGGACTGCAAAGACCTGTTTCACCTCCTTCGCTTCTCCTTGTGCAAATGTCACTGTCAGCCCTTCTGGGGCTTTGGATAGTTTCAATCCATGCTTTGCTGCACATTGTGGTGTCATGAAGTTGTGGGTTGCTCCTGTGTCCACCATGATAGGTTGGTTTCCTTCGCCCACTCGGTCTTTGATGTATAGATGGTGAACTGCCGCCACTCTGGCTGCCATGCACTGGGGTCGGGCACTAACTGACCCTACCCTTGGGTTGTCCATGCTCTCTTCACTCCCATTTGGAATTTCTTGGATACGCGGTGGTTGTGGTTCTTCTCCTCCATATGCACAAGTTGCATTCACCCTTGATCCACTTGATGAAGCTGTGTCTTCTATTGGGCATCTGTTTTGGTAGTGTGGACCCCCGCATTTGAAGCATCTGATGCCGGTGGAAGGGCCTGGGGGTCTCCACCATGATGTGTTTGATCCTGCGGGCCCATATGATGTGCTAGGGGTTGGCCTATAGTGATTGTTTCCCCATCTCCCTACTGCTCCTCTTGGTACTAGTGCGGTTTGGGATACGGCCGTGGTGTTAGCGGTGTTTTGACTCCTTGTATCTGTGAATGCCCCTCTAGGAGCATTAGGCCTTTGGTTCCAGGAGTAGCTGTTGTTGAAGGTGTTGTTGAAGTTGTTGTTGAACCTGTTTTGATTCCCTTGTGCTGTTCTTCTGCCTTCCAGGTCCACTAGTCGTTCGGCCATTCTCATGGCTTCTGCTAAGCTTGTTGGCTCCTGTCTCTCTACATCTCTTCTAGCCCATTCTTGCATTCCAAACAAAAATCCATGTAGCTTAGTGTCGGTATCCATGTTTGGTAGTTGTAGCATGATTTGCCTATATTTGCTGACATATTCTTTCATCTTTCCCTGTGCTTGTTTGAGGTTCCTCCATTCATCTCTCACTTTGAATTTCTCCAGCTTTGGAATAAAGTAGTCCTTCAGTTCTTCCTGGAGTTCTTCCCATGCACAGATTGTGTGGCCCTGCTCCTATTCTAACAAGTACCAACTGGCAGCGTCCTCCTCCAAGTAAATGGCTGCCACTTCCGCCTTCCTGTCTTCGGTGATTCTTGAATATTTTAAGTACCTATCCACCTCTGTGATCCATTTCTTCAGAACCAACCCGTCTCTCTCTCCCTTGTACTTGGCGGGTTGGGGCATCTTAAATTTTCCATAATCATCTTCTGAACTACTGCTATCTTCCTCTTCTTTGCGATGGTGTTTCTTCTCCTTCTTCTTGTCTTTCTTTTTGCTTCCTAATTCTACTACTTTCTCCTTCTCTTTCCTTGTATCTTGCGCCCTCCTAGATGACTCTTCTCTACTCGTTCTATCCATCTCCTCTTGCATTCGGTGTCTCCTCTCCTCTTCTTGTTGATGACTCACCCATTCTCTATAGCCCTGCTCTACCTCTAGTTTTTTCCTCCTTTCTTCCTCTTCCTCTTTCATCTGCATGTTCCTCCATATTGATTCTACCATGCCTGACATACCATCTAACTGTCTTTCTAGTCCGGCCACCTTCTCCTCTTGGGCCACTCTCCATTCTTGTCCCCTACTCTTCTTCCTCTCCTCCAATGTCGGGAGGGTGATGGTTTCCCTTTCTTCCTCCATGTGATTGGTGGTGGTGTCGACGCGGGGAAGCCGCGTTTCGCCTGTGGTGGTGTGGGTCGTGCCGCGGGGAAGCCGCGTCACGTCTTCAGATGGTGGGATGTCGAGGTTGGGACGTCACGCCGGGGCGACGCGACGTGGGTCGACGCGACGTGGGGCGACGCGACGTGGGGCGACGCGACGTGGGTCGACGTGACGTGGGGCGTCGCGACGTGGGGCGACACGACGTGGGGGCGTCGCGATGTGGGTCATTCCGACTTCGATCTCTTCGGGGCACTGGATCTTTCCTCTTGCTTCCGTGAGCACTCCTTCACTCCGAGCAAAAGTTGCTCTGATACCAAGTGTGATAAACCTGCACTCGTTACGCACTCAACATGACATAGAAAGGTAACACGATATGAGCTCAAGGTATACTCTTGTATTATTCAATCCAGAAGCGGGACAACATAGACACATCCCAGGACTACACCCTCGTGACGCCGCACATGAGAGGGTTCACCACTGGGTATAGGGAATCACACGTAGAGTGGAAACAAGGCAGGGCTTTGAGTCACTACTACTCCCTATATAGGTGCTGTGACGACACTCCCGTGGAGCCGTCATGGGGTAGGCAAGACCCACCCCGTGAAGCCCGCCTCATGAGGGATCACCCTCTAATCAGCGTCTCCACAGCGTAGAGAACACGTATCACACCCCGACACGGAACGCCGAAACGTAACGCGTAACGCGTGATGTGCAGCGGAAGGTAACACGTAACGGGGCTAGGTAACGCGACACGATATCATGGTAACACGGCAAAAAGGAAACAACAAGCTGTGAGGGTCTAAAAACGTAGGGCCCTTCTTGAGGGCCCGAGTATATTGCAAGGCGCGAATGCGCAAGGCACAAGGGTAGCGAGCATGGGATGGCTCAATAATCAACCTGCTCTCCACCACGACGCGACACCGCTGGTGAGGTAAGGGCTCATGGAGCTCACATCCCTCATACATACCCCCCCTCGAGAAAACTCGATGTCCTCATCGAGTTGTTAAAAACTCAGATGATGTTAAAGGGGGTGATAATAATAAAGGTACTCAAAACTTCGGGGGTCTTAACACGCCTCCCTATCAAGGCGGTCAGTGTCTATCCCGCTAGACTCTTAGACTTAACCAAAAGTTCGGGGGTCTTTACCAACTCGCTATCAAGCCGGTCAGGGTCTACCCGCTAGGTGCCATGCCCACTGACTCGATACAACTGCGGAACATGGTCTTTCGGACTTGACATAAGGTTAACCACCCACAGACTCGATTACAAGTGTGGAGTGGCCCTTGGGACATAGACTAGGAAGAAATCGTTTATTGAAAAGCACTTCAATCCATCCACCTGCTGACTACTTACAAACACAGAGTGGAGGTAACCCGGTTGGGTCCTGGCAGTATGAGTGCACAGACCATGCCAGCGGACTGGGGCATGAGGGGGTACTCAACTAGGAGCATGCCATGCCATGAAAGCGAGGACCCAGAACTTGGCGCCTTGCTGATTGTGGCCCTGATTGGCCTGATCTGTCAATCCACGCATCAAGTAGGAGAAAGCATTTGCCCATGCTGGAGTGGATGCATTTCTCCGTTTGCCTGAGGCAGCATTTGACCACCCAAGAGTGACCGCATACCTCAGCCTACACGAGGTGCACTTGGACGCTGCACCTCCTCGTGAAGAGGGTGGGGCGTTGTATGCCCGAGGTTGATGAGGAAACCGCCGTCTTGCGAAGGTGGTACATCTCCTTACGCGTAAAGCACGAATAGTAAGGGGGTTGGCCGTTCTTTTATACTCGTGGCTACGCGAGTTTTCCACTGCTTTTCTAGCAGTTTGAACCATAGCCTTTCCTTTATACTCCTGGCGAAAAGAGTTCTTCATCCTTTGGATCTTAGATCTGTTCTGGTGCACTGAGGGCACAGGATGTGTAGCCTTTTGTTTATCCTCCCGGCACAAGGAGCTTGCTAGATAACCATCATATGCATTGTACAAGCCCATTCCTTTATTCTCCCGCGGCAAGGAGTCTTTGACCATCTGAGTAACAACCTTGTCTCTTTCTTTATCCTCCCGAAACAAGGAGTCTTCGCAAGAATCATCATCGAACATAGCCATTCGTTTATCCTCCCGGCATAAGGAGTCTTCACAGGTATCACCCTGCTGCTCGTCCATTCGTTTATCCTCCCGGCACAAGGAGTCTTCATAGGTATCATCTTGGAATGTGGCCTTTCATTTATCCTCCTGGCTCCAGGAGTCTTCCGATTCTAGATCTGACCCGTAGGTCTCACTGGTTTCAGCACCATCTTCTATCAACACTCCATCAAACATAAACTTAGGCCCAACGGCCTCTGGTATGCACATTGTAGGATGTATGGCCTCAGGTTTCTTTATACTCGTCCGTGCCTTCACGAGTTCTTCATCCCGCTCTTCTATTTCTGAATCTGACCCGGAGGTCACCTGTTCGTCCTCATAATCTTCGATGAGCACTCCATCCACGATATAGCTAGACACTCTAGCGCCTGATAAGTTCAATGGATGAGTGTTGGCCACAGTTTCGTTTATACTCGTCCATGCCATCCCGAGTTTTTCATATTGCCTATCTGCATCTGGCCCGTAGGCCCCTTCTGGGTCTATCTGATGTGTGGCCATTCGTTTAGGCTCCCGGCTCAAGGAGACTGCAAAGATGTCATTATGAGCATCTGCCGTTCGTTTATCCTCCCGGCACCAGGAGTCTTCATAGGGGTCACCCTGATAGATGTCCATTCGTTTATCCTCCCGGTACCAGGAGTCTTCACAGGGATCACCCTGATAGATGTCCATTCGTTTATCCTCCCGGTACCAGGAGTCTTCATAGGTTCCCTCTTGTAGGTAACATTGGCCTGACTCTTCATAACATATGGCCCTCTCTTCTTCTTCTTCATATCCTTCGCTCCAGCACCACTCCGGGTCCACTGGACTATCTGCATATTTTTCTGGATCTTCGGTTTCTGACTCGTCACCACTTGACCCGACTATGGCCCCTGTCAGCTTGCCAATAAATTGGCCGCGCGAGTTCGAATCCGACTCCGTGCCATACCGAGAGTCACCAACCCGCGAGCTCGTACCCGGCTCCGCCTGGCCTCTCTTTCCCTTCGGGGACTCGTCCCATAGCATCCTGACTTTAGCCATCGCGGTCCTTTGTGTTACGGTCCAGACCGAATTCCTGTGTACCGCATCTTCATTCTCCTCATCTTCTTCTTCATCTGCATTCTACTCTTCATCTTCTTCTTCATCATCTGACTCCGTAGAGTCGCTTTCAGCATCGCTACTTGACTCCTCAGAGTCCTCTTCACTCCCACTCGACTCCTCAGAGTCGTCTCCATCCTCATAAGACTCCGAAGAGTCATCCTCATAATCATCCGACTCCGCAGAGTCATCTTCATCGTCACTAGACTCTGTAGAGTCATCACTATGCTCACTGGAACCTTCGTCGCTTGAGCTTGAATTGGGCTCCTGGCGACTCGGTATTGCTCTTCCTCTCGTATAGGTAGCTGGGATCGACAGGGCAACCCTTCGTGGGGTTGGACTAGGCATCATTTCCTTCTGAGGCTTTGGCGTTGGCAAACCACCCACCGCAGCATCTGCACCAAAGTCGCTAGCAATCCCCTTCTTCAAGGTGCTTTCAAGATACAAGGTATCCCCATCGCCCACTTCTGCAAGGTACTCACAATATTGCATAATACTTGCGTTCCGCACTTCCACTTCTTTTTGGCACAAGTCCAGGTCACTACGGACCTTTTCGATGCGCCGGTCCAGCTCCGACAGCACCGTTCCAAGGGGCTCTGTTTTGCCATTCAGCTTATCCACCTTGGTTTGACAAAGCTTAGCTTCTAGAGACTCCATCTGCAAGTAATCTACTAGGAGGCGCCTTTTTTCGGCATACCTCCGCTCGATTTCTTCTTTTCTCATGGCAGCCTTTGATTTTCGCACAAGGGACATTTTACTTCTACCAGGCTCTCTCACTCGGGGGTCATTGCGCACCAACCGAGGAGTTTGCTCTGATACCAAGTGTGACGACACTCCCGTGGAGCCGTCATGGGGTAGGCAAGACCCACCCCGTGAAGCCCGCCTCATGAGGGATCACCCTCTAATCAGCGTCTCCACAGCGTAGAGAACGCGTATCACACCCCGACATGGAACGCCGAAACGTAACGCGTAACGCGTGATGTGCAGCGGAAGGTAACACGTAACGGGGCTAGGTAACGCGACACGATATCATGGTAACACGGCAAAAAGGAAACAACAAGCTGTGAGGGTCTAAAAACGTAGGGCCCTTCTTGAGGGCCCGAGTATATTGCAAGGCGCGAATGCGCAAGGCACAAGGGTAGCGGGCACGGGATGGTGCAATAATCAACCTGCTCTCCACCACGACGCGACACCGCTGGTGAGGTAAGGGCTCATGGAGCTCACATCCCTCATAGGTGCAATCGGTAGCAACGGCATGGTATAGCTACAAAGCCCTTACACCACCCCACCCCCCCTCAACACACACCACACCACCCCTCCCTCCCCTCCAAATTTTGCCCCCCCCCAAAAATTGGCCCCCCACCTCAACACACACCACACCACACCACACCACCCCTCCCCCCCCCCCCCCCCCAACACACACCACACCACCCCCCCCCCTCAACACACACCACACCACACCACCCCTCCCCTCCCTCCCCCTCCAAAATTCGCCCCCCCCCCTCCCCCCTCAACACACACCACCCCTCCCCCCCCCCAAAAATTCCCCCCCCCCCCCTCAACACACACCACACCACACCACACCACCCCTCCCCTTTCCCCCCTCCAAATTTTGCCCCCCCCTCAACACACACCACCCCACCCCTCCCCCCCCCCCCCCGCCCCCAAAAAATTCGCCCCCCCCCCAACACACACCATACCACCCCCCCCCCCAAAAAATTCGGCCACTCCCCTCAACACACACCACACCACACCCCCCCTCCCCCCCTCCAAAATTTGCCCCCCCCCCCCCCCGCCCCCAACACACACCACCCCTCCCCCCCCCCCAAAAAATTCACCCCCCCCCTCAATACACACCTCCCCACCCTTCCCCCCCCCCCCCCAACACACACCACCCCACCCCCCCCCCCAACACACACCACACCACCCCTCCCCCCCCCTCAAAAATCCCCCCCCTCAACACACACCACACCACACCACACCACCCCTCCCCTTCCCCCCCTCCAAATTTCACCCCCCCCTCAACACACACCACACCACACCACCCCTCCCCCCCCCTCCTCAACACACACCACCCCTCCCCCCCCCCTCAACGCACACCACCCCACCCCCCCCCCCTCAACACACACCACACCACCCCTCCCCCCCCCTCAAAAATCCCCCCCCCCCAACACACACCACACCACACCACCCCTCCCCTTCCCCCCCTCCAAATTTCGCCCCCCCCTCAACACACACCACCCCACCCCTCCCCCCCCCCCCAAAAAATTTGCCCCCCCTCCAAATTTCGCCCCTTCCCCCCCCAAAAATTCGCCCCCCCTCCAAATTTCGCCCCTTACCCCCCCAAAAATTCGCCCCCCCACCCTCAACACACACCACACCACACCACCCCTCCCCCCCCCCCCTCCAAAACCACACCACACCACCCCTCCCACCCCTCCAAAATTTGCCCCCCCCCCCCAAAATTCGCCCCCCCCCTCAACACACACCACCCCTCCCCCCCCCCCTCAGAAATTCCACCGCCCCCCACCTCCCCCCCCTCAACACACCACACCACACCACACCACACCACGCCACACCACCCCTCCCCCCCCCCCCTCAAAAATTTGCCCCCCCCCCCCCCCCTCAACACACCACACCACCCTCCCCCCCCCCAAAAATTCGCCCACCCCCCCCCTCAACACACACCACCCCACCCCTCCCCCCCCCCTCAAAAATTCGGCCCCCCCCTCCAAAATTCGCCCCCCCCCCCTTAACACACACTCCTCCCCCAAAAATTTACCCCCCCCCCCCAACACAAACCACCCCACCCCTCCCCCCCCCCCCCAAAAAAAATTCGCCCCCCCCCCCCCCAACACACACCACCCCACCCCCCCCCCCCAAAAAAATTCACCCCCCCCCCCCCCCAACACACACCACCCCTCCCCCCCCCCAAAAATTCGCCACCCCCCCTCAATACACACCTCCCCACCCTTCCCCTCCCCCCCCTCAACACACACCACACCACACCACCCCTCCCCCCCCTCTCCAAAATTCGCCCCCCCCCATCACACACCACCCCACCCCACACCCCTCCCCTTAACACACACACCCACCCACCGCGATGCCCCCCCCCAACACACACCACACCATGTCGCGATGCCCCCCTCCCCTCCCCCCCGCCCCATGACATGACACGACCCGACGTGCTCCCTTCCCCTTAACACACACACCCACCCCTTCCCCCCCTCAACACGCACCACACCACACCACCCCTCCCCCCCTCAAAAATTCCCCCCCCCCCTCAACACACACCACACCACACCACCCCTCCCCCCCCCTCCAAAATTCGCCCCCCCTGATCACACACCACCCCACCCCACCCCTTCCCCCCCCTCAAAAATTCGCCCCCCCCACCCTCCCCCCTTCTCCCCCCCCCTCCAAAATTCGGCCCCCCTCACCATGACATCCCCCCCCACCCATAATACAACACGACGTGACGCGCCCCCCATGACATCCCCCCACCCTCCAATGACACGACACGACGCGACGTGCCGCCCCCCCCCCCCCCATGACATCCCCACCCCACCTCCCCATCCATGACACGACACGACGCGACGCGCCCCCCATGACACGACACAACGCGACGTGCCCCCCCCTCCCCCTTCCCCCCTCAACACACACCACATCATGTCGCAACGTGCCGCGCCCCCCCCAATACACACCACACCACACCATGGACAAAGCCGCATTTTGAAGGGGGGGCAAATTTTTGAGGGGGGGGGAGGCGTGGTGTGGTGTGTGTTGAGATGGGGGGGGTGAATTTTGGAGGGGGGAGGGGTGGTGTGGTGTGGTGTGTGTTGAGGGGGGGGGGGGGGGGGGGGGGGGGGCATTGCGTTGGGTGGGTGTGTGTGTTAAGGGGAGGGTGGCACGTCGCATCGTGTCGTGTCATGGGGGGGCGGGGAGGGGGGGGGACGCGTCGCATCGTGTCGTGTCATGGGTGGGGGGGGTGGGGTGGGGATGTCATGGGGGGGGGGGGGGGGGGGGGGGGGGGGGGGGCGCGGCACGTCGCGACATGGTGTGGTGTGTGTTGAGGGGGGAAGGGGGGGGCGCGTCGCGTCGTGTCGTGTCATGGGGGGCGCGTCGCGTCGCGTCGTGTCATGGGTGGTGGGGGGATGTCATGGGGGGGCCGAATTTTTGAGGGGGGGGGAGGGGTGGGGTGGTGTGTGTTGAGGGGGGAGGCGAATTTTTGAGGGGGGGACGTCATGGGGGGGGCGCATCGCGTCGTGTCGTGTCATGGGGGATGGGGGGATGTCATGGGGGGGGGGGAGGGGGTTGTCATGTTATGTTGGGGAGGGGGCGCGTCGCGTCATGTCGGGGCATGGTGGGGGGAGGGGGCATCGCGACACCCCGCGTCACCCCCCACGACACGGCACACCCCCCCACCCCACCCCACCGCACCCCCTACGACGCGGCGCCTCCCCCCCACCCCACCTCGAAAAACCCCGCTCCATCCACAGCACCCCACCACTCCTCCAAAAACCAGGCTCGACCCACCGTGCCCCGCCTTGTTGAGAATCAGCAATCACACTCAAACAGCCTCTTTGTATGGAATCTCAGGGTCAAGGATATGCAGGGTAACTTATCCCATATGCACAATAGTGCCTACTGCAGTTTCCTACTTTCCTATAAAGCATTGTACTTGCTTCCTTTCTTAATGCAATGATAGTACTCTTTTCATTTCAGTAGAGTGTCAATGTCATTGTCCACATACACAAGATTGTGTTTATGAGTCCAAGTCTCAATCTTGGAAGCTAATTCACTTGTGTAACAAACAGTGTCCATTCCATCATGAGTCTACACTTCTCCTTCCATCCTCCATAGCTTCCGGTTATGTCATGCTCTAGATCCCGCATTTCTAACATGGTATCAGAGCCCAGTTGGGCATGGCATTGCTTGTCTAGCCTCTCTTGATTCTTCCGAACCTCCATCCAGCTCAGTGACAGTGTATGACTTCTTTTCTCAACTCTACTCTCACTGAAGCTTCCATGGCAGCCATAGCCAGCAGCACCCTGTCAGATTGAACTGCTTATATCTCACTCCACAGGTCAAATCTCTTGGAGCTTCCTTCTGGAAAAGTATTCCCCAACTCATAAAGCTTCCCCGTATCACATCAATCTAGGACATTGGACCATCTGGAGCTCAGCATTGTGAAAATCCCCAATCTCTGTTCTGTGTCTGCCATAGCCAGACAGGACCTACCTTGCTTGGAGCTTTCATAACTCTTCAACCAGGCCATTTCAACCCACGATTTCTTCTGGAGAGTTGTTCCTCTGCTCAAGGCATTTCATCTTGGCACAACAATCAATGACATTGATGCTCCCTGGCTCCAGCATTGCAGAAATTCGACCACGCTGTCCAGATCTATGCCGAATCTGTTCGCGGCACCTGCGCGCCTCATACTGACCACGATCTGCACAATCTCCATGGGGCTTTGGTAGCCCATGACATAAGCTTCCTAGATATGTAAAAAGTTTTGAAAATGATGCACTGTAGCTCCTGCAATAAGCAAAAAACCAGGCCCCTGTCTCAGAAACCCTAATTCCACCATAGCCAAAAGCTTCAAAATCTTGACATTTTTCACTGTTTCTCTCACTGAAGTTATCAACAGTGATTTTAATCACTGAGCAATACTCTCTGAAGTTCGTTAAAGTACTGTCACTCAGATCTGAAGACATCAGCATCAAATCAAGAAGGGGAAGATCACTTGGAGAAAAAGACTTTTGCAGATTTGGTATTCATTAACACTCAGTTAGTGCTTTTTAGCACTTGTGTCTCTCAATCAATTCTTCTGTTGCTCAAATCTAATAAAGTCTGAAGTTGATTTGCTACTGTTCCTGTAAATCTAACATGGGCAAAGACTCGCCAAATGCTCGATTCAAAGGAGTCGGATTCCACACTTGGCAAACCCGCATCAAGCTCATCCTGATGAAGAAGGGTCTCTGGGCCATCACAAATGGCAAAGAGAAGAAACCGCGGGACGTGGACCTTGCAACTACTTGGCAAAAGAATGATGACAGAGCTCAGGCCATTATCAAATTGGAGCTAGATGACAGTTATATCCATCACGTGGATAACTGTGAGACCTCACAGGATACATGGAAAAGACTTGACACCCTGTTCGGTGCACAATCTAAATCATCAAAGTATGGTCTCCTAATTGAATTCTTCAGGCTTGAAATGAAGTCCAGCACATCACTTGCCACACATCTTAATTACATGGAAGGACTCCTAACCCAACTTGCAGGAATCAACATTAAAATGGATGAAGATGTTTGCATCGGTGTTCTACTTAAGAGCTTGCCTCCTGAATATAATAACGTATCAACAACTTTAATCAACATGCCAAATCCTGAACTTGTTGATATCCAGGCATCACTGTTAGAAGAAGAAAAGAAGCTAAAAACTAAAGAAGAACCAAGTACCTCTAGAGATGAGCATGCATTATATGTTGGCAACAGGTACAAAGGCAAGAAAGATCAGCTCTTTTGTGACTTCTGCAAAAGGACCGGACACACCGAGAAGTTCTGCCACGCAAGAAAGAGATCCCAAAAGGCCTATCTAGTCACAGTCAAAGAAGAAGAAGAAAATGAAGCAAAGGAAGAAGAAGATGAAGATCACCAGGATCGGAAGGACAAGACTCATCAGTCCTTGTACTCTCATAATTCTGATAGATTGTTTCTTGTATTTTCCTTACCCTAATGCTTCCTACCATAAGCTTTGTAAACTCCTTATGTAACTTGGCATTACAGTCCCTGTACACTTTGTGAGGCCCCTGTTACAGCCTCTGGATGTCCACCATGTTTATGGTACCCACACTTAGCTTTTTCTGCAACAGCCTCTGGTGTTTTGCCATGTCTGTGGTATACCCACACTTTGCAGGTGGTTCTCATTACAGCCTCTACACACTTTGTGCCTTTCCTAGTTGTGATTGAGGAGGGGTGTTGAGAATCAGCAATCACACTCAAACAGCCTCTTTGTATGGAATCTCAGGGTCAAGGATATGCAGGGTAACTTATCCCATATGCACAATAGTGCCTACTGCAGTTTCCTACTTTCCTATAAAGCATTGTACTTGCTTCCTTTCTTAATGCAATGATAGTACTCTTTTCATTTTAGTAGAGTGTCAATGTCATTGTCCACATACACAAGATTGTGTTTATGAGTCCAAGTCTCAATCTTGGAACCTAATTCACTTGTGTAACAAACAGTGTCCATTCCATCATGAGTCTACACTTCTCCTTCCATCCTCCATAGCTTCCGGTTATGTCATGCTCTAGATCCCGCATTTCTAACACGCCTCTCCCCCCCATGACACGGCGCACCCTCCACCCCACCGCACCCCCCGACGATGCCCCCCGCACCCCACCTCGAAAAACCCTGCTCCCTCCACACCACCCCACCACGCCTCCGAAAACCCCGCTCGACCCACCCCACCTCGCGTGAGCCCCCCCACGACACGGCACACCCCCCACACCCCACCGCACCCCCCCACGACGCGGCGCATATCCCCCACCCCCCCCTCACCCCACCTCGAAAAACCCCGCTCGACCCACCCAACCCCGCGTCACTCCCCCATGACACGGCACACCCCCCCAACCCACCGCACCCCCCCACGACACCCCCCCCCCGGCACCCCACCTCGAAAAACCCCGCTCCCTCCACGCCACAGCACAAATGCCTCTGAAAACCCCGCTCGACCCACCCCACCCCGCGTCACCCCCCCACGACATGGCGCACCCCCCACCCCACCGCACCCCCCAACGACGCCGCCCCGCACCCCACCTCGAAAAACCCCGCTCCCTCCATACCACCCCACCACGCCTCCGAAAACCCCGCTCGACCCACCCCACCTCGCGTCAGCCCCCCACGACACGGCACACCCCCCACACCCCACCGCACCCCCCCACGACGCGGCGCATATCCCCCCCCCCCCGCACCCCACCTCGAAAAACCCCACTCGACCCACCCAACCCCGCGTCACTCCCCCAGGACACGGCGCACCCCCCCACCCCACCGCACCCCCCACGACGCCCCCCCGCATCCCACCTTGGAAAACCCCGCTCCCTCCACACCACCCCAACACGCCTCCGAAAACCCCGCTCGACCCACCCCACCTCGCGTCAGCCCCCCCACGACACGGCACACCCCCCCACCCCACCGCACCCCCCCACGACGCGGCGCATATCCCCCCCCCCCCACACCCCACCTCGAAAAATCCCGCTCGACCCACCCCACCTCGCGTCACCCCCCCACGACACGGCGCACCCCCCCACCCCACCGCACCCCCCACGACGCCCTCCCCACCCCACCTCGAAAAACCCCGCTCCCTCCACGCCACACCACCACGCCTCCGAAAACCCCGCTCGACCCATCCCACCCCGCGTCTCCCCCCATAACACGGCGCACCCCCCCACCCCACCGCACCCCCCCACGACGCCCCCCCCGCACCCCACCTCGAAAAACCCCGCTCCCTCCACGCCACACCACCACGCCTCCGAAAACCCCGCTCGACCCACCCCACCCCACGACACGGCGCCCCCCCCACGACGCCCCCCCGCACCCCACCTCGAAAAACCCCGCTCCCTCCACAGCACCCCGCCACGCCTCCGAAAACCCCGCTCGACCCACCCCACCCCGCGTCACCCACCACGACACGGCGCACCCCCCCACAACGCCCCCCCGCACCCACCTCGAAAAACCCCTCTCCCTCCACGCCTCCGAAAACCCCGCTCGACCCACCCCACCCCGCGTCACCCCCCCACGACACGGCGCACCCCCCATGACGCCCCCCCGCACCCCACCTCGAAAAACCCCGCTCCCTCCACAGCACCCCGCCACGCCTCCGAAAACCCCGCTCGACCCACCCCACCCCGCGTCACCCGCCACGACACGGCGCACCCCCCAACAACGCCCCCCCGCACCCACCTCGAAAAACCCCGCTCCCTCCACGCCTCCGAAAACCCCGCACGACCCACCCCACCCTGCGTCACCCCCTCACGACACGGCGCACCCCCCCACGATGCCCCTCCGCACCCCACCTCGAAAAACTCCGCTCCCTCCACAGCACCCCGCCACGCCTTCGAAAACCCCGCTCGACCCACCCCACCCCGCGTCACCCCCCACGACACGGCACCCCACCGCACCCCCCCACGACGCCCCCCCCCCGCACCCCACCTCGAAAAACCCCGCTCCCTCCACGCCACCCCGCCACGCCTCCGAAAATCCCGCTCGACCCACCCCACCCCGCGTCACCCCCCCACGACGCCCCCGCGCACCCCACCTCAGAAAAGCCGCTGCATCCACACCACCCCACCCCACCTCGAAAAACCCGCTGCATCCACACCACCCCACCCCGCGTCACGGCACACCCCACCGCCCCCCCTCCACGCGGCGCATCCCCCCCGCACCCCACCTCGAAAAACCCCGCTCCATCCACACGACCCCGCCACGCCTCCAGAAACCCCGCTCGACCCACCCCACCCCGCGTCACCCCCCCACGACACGGCACACCCCTCCACCCCACCGCACCCCCCGACGACGCGGCGCATCCCCCGCGCACCCCACCTCCAAAAACCCCGCTCGACCCACGGCACGTCACCTCACCCCCCCAC
>NW_028229635.1:10000-15000 GCF_053477565.2 Lygodium microphyllum | reverse complement strand
TGAAAAATAATCAACTACCACAAAAATCGCTGTACAACCATGAGACTTTGGAAGCTCTGTGATGAAGTCCATACTGACCACGTCCCAAGGACGGGACGGTATGGGCATCTCTTGCAGCTCTCCTGGTGGCTTCATGCGCTGTGCTTTGACCATTTGACAGGTAGGACAGGTGTGAACATATTGTGTAACATCCTCCCGCATCTTCGGCCAGTAGAAAAATCTTTTAAGCCGATCGAAGGTTCGGATCTGACCGGAATGGCCCCCAATAGGACTATCGTGACACTCCCAGAGTATTTGGTTGCGGAGAGCTGCCACCTTTGGAACATATAATGCTGACTGATAATGAATAAGTCCATCTTTGAATTCATACATGCCCCATGGTGTGTTACCCAATTCTATGTCTCTGATTAGCTGCTCTGCTTCTTCATTTCCCTGCATGTGCTCTCTAACTTGATCAGCAAATCTACTTTCAGCAACTGTGATAGCTTGTAACTCAACTCTTCGAATCAGAGCATCTGGCATTTTGTTAGAAGATCCAGGCTTGTGTAAAATTTCTATATCAAACTCTGCTAGGAAATCCTGCCATCTGGCTTGTTTGGGAGAAAGCTTGGGTTGGGTTTGGAAATATTTAAGAGAGATATTGTCTGTATAGACCTTGGTGGGTTTGTCTTGAACGTAGTGTCTCCACTTCCTTAAGCAATATACCACTGCGAACATCTCTTGTTCATGTGTTGCCCACCTCCTTTCTGTAGCATCCAATTTCTTAGATTCATAACAAACTGGGTGTCCATCTTGCATAAGGACACCCCCAATGGCGTATGCTGAGGCATCAGTATGGACTTCGAATGTGCGGGAGAAATCTGCCATCTTGAGTACTGGTGCTTGTATCATCATTTGCTTGAGTTGGTCAAAAGCCTGTTGTTGCTTATCTGTCCACTGAAAAGTAGTTGTGGGGGATGTCAAATCTGTTAATGGTGCGGTAAGCTTGCTGTAGTCTTGAATAAACCGGCGACAAAAAACTGTAAACCCCAAAAATTCTCTGAGTTGTGCAAGCTTAGTAGGGGGTTGCCAGTTTGTAACAGCCTGCACCTTGTTAGGATCAATTGCAATACCATCCGGCTTTATCAGAAAGCCCAGAAAATCTATCTGCTCAACTGCAAACTGGCACTTCTCCGGCTTAACATAGAGTTGATGGTGACGGAGCCGCGAGAAGATTTTGTGCAAGTGCCCCAAATGCTCCTCCAGAGTTTTGCTGTAAATTAAAACATCATCAATGTAGATGATTACAAAGTCATCTAGGAAATCAATAAAAACTTTATCCATTAGTTCACAAAAGGTTGCTGGAGCATTAGTGAGTCCCTCAGGCATCACCAGCCATTCATAACTGCCATAACGGCTTCGGAAAGCTGTCTTTTCTTCGTCGCCTTCTGCTATGCGAATCTGATGGTATCCCGACCTCAAGTCGAGACGCGTGAAGAACTTAGCACCTTGAAGCCGATCCAATAAATCATCAACGACAGGCACGGGATATCGATTTCTGACCGTGAATTTGTTGAGGGCGCGGTAATCGGTACATAGTCTGAGTGAGCCATCCTTTTTCTTAACAAATAGTACCGGAGCTCCATAGGGGGATCTACTTGGCCGCATGTGCCCAGAGGCTTCCATTTAACCAATCTGCTTCTTGAGCTCCACCAATTCCGTGCCTGTCATCCTGTAAATCGGCCCAGCTGGGGGTTGAGCCCCTGGCAAAAGATTAATCTTATGATCGACACTTCTGCGAGGAGGCAACCCATCGGGCAAATGATCAGGCATGACATCTCAGGAGCTGTTGCACCTTGTCATTCCCTATGGTCCAGATGATCTGCTGAATGACAGGCTCTTCCTCAATTAGGCGTGTAATGCAAAGACGTAACTGTCCCCCATGTTTCAGTTCTTTTTCTAGCTGCTTAGCTGTAATTTCTGACATCGGTGAGACTTGATTCTGATCATGTTGTTCGTGATGGTGATCCTCTGTCTGCCCTGTGAAGCTTGGAGTGGGATTGGGTTGGGGTAAAGAAGTAGATTCCTGATGTTGTTGAGGAACTTTGGGCTCTGTAGGTGTGGCTTGTCGTTGGAGCGAAAAAGACTTATGAGGGTTTAGGGTTTAGGGTTTAGGGTTTAGGGTTAGGGTTTTAGGGTTTTTAGGGTTTTAGGGGTTTAGGGCTTAGGGCTTAGGGTTTAGGGCTTAGGGCTTAGGGCTTAGGGCTTAGGGCTTAGGGCTTAGGGCTTAGGGCTTAGGGCTTAGGGCTTAGGGCTTAGGGCTTAGGGCTTAGGGCTTAGGGCTTAGGGCTTAGGGCTTAGGGCTTAGGGCTTAGGGCTTAGGGCTTAGGGCTTAGGGTTTAGGGTTTAGGGTTTAGGGTTTAGGGTTTAGGGTTTAGGGTTTAGGGTTTAGGGTTTAGGGTTTAGGGTTTAGGGTTTAGGGTTTAGGGTTTAGGGTTTAGGGTTTAGGGTTTAGGGTTTAGGGTTTAGGGTTTAGGGTTTAGGGTTTAGGGTTTAGGGTTTAGGGTTTAGGGTTTAGGGTTTAGGGTTTAGGGTTTAGGGTTTAGGGTTTAGGGTTTAGGGTTTAGGGTTTAGGGTTTAGGGTTTAGGGTTTAGGGTTTAGGGTTTAGGGTTTAGGGTTTAGGGTTTAGGGTTTAGGGTTTAGGGTTTAGGGTTTAGGGTTTAGGGTTTAGGGTTTAGGGTTTAGGGTTTAGGGTTTAGGGTTTAGGGTTTAGGGTTTAGGGTTTAGGGTTTAGGGTTTAGGGTTTAGGGTTTAGGGTTTAGGGTTTAGGGTTTAGGGTTTAGGGTTTAGGGTTTAGGGTTTAGGGTTTAGGGTTTAGGGTTTAGGGTTTAGGGTTTAGGGTTTAGGGTTTAGGGTTTAGGGTTTAGGGTTTAGGGTTTAGGGTTTAGGGTTTAGGGTTTAGGGTTTAGGGTTTAGGGTTTAGGGTTTAGGGTTTAGGGTTTAGGGTTTAGGGTTTAGGGTTTAGGGTTTAGGGTTTAGGGTTTAGGGTTTAGGGTTTAGGGTTTAGGGTTTAGGGTTTAGGGTTTAGGGTTTAGGGTTTAGGGTTTAGGGTTTAGGGTTAGGGTTTAGGGTTTAGGGTTTAGGGTTTAGGGTTTAGGGTTTAGGGTTTAGGGTTTAGGGTTTAGGGTTTAGGGTTTAGGGTTTAGGGTTTAGGGTTTAGGGTTTAGGGTTTAGGGTTTAGGGTTTAGGGTTTAGGGTTTAGGGTTTAGGGTTTAGGGTTTAGGGTTTAGGGTTTAGGGTTTAGGGTTTAGGGTTTAGGGTTTAGGGTTTAGGGTTAGGGTTTAGGGTTTAGGGTTTAGGGTTTAGGGTTTAGGGTTTAGGGTTTAGGGTTTAGGGTTTAGGGTTTAGGGTTTAGGGTTTAGGGTTTAGGGTTTAGGGTTTAGGGTTTAGGGTTTAGGGTTTAGGGTTTAGGGTTTAGGGTTTAGGGTTTAGGGTTTAGGGTTTAGGGTTTAGGGTTTAGGGTTTAGGGTTTAGGGTTTAGGGTTTAGGGTTTAGGGTTTAGGGTTTAGGGTTTAGGGTTTAGGGTTTAGGGTTTAGGGTTTAGGGTTTAGGGTTTAGGGTTTAGGGTTTAGGGTTTAGGGTTTAGGGTTTAGGGTTTAGGGTTATAGGGTTTAGGGTTTAGGGTTTAGGGTTTAGGGTTTAGGGTTTAGGGTTTAGGGTTTAGGGTTTAGGGTTTAGGGTTTAGGGTTTAGGGTTTAGGGTTTAGGGTTTAGGGTTTAGGGTTTAGGGTTTAGGGTTTAGGGTTTAGGGTTTAGGGTTTAGGGTTTAGGGTTTAGGGTTTAGGGTTTAGGGTTTAGGGTTTAGGGTTTAGGGTTTAGGGTTTAGGGTTTAGGGTTTAGGGTTTAGGGTTTAGGGTTTAGGGTTTAGGGTTTAGGGTTTAGGGTTTAGGGTTTAGGGTTTAGGGTTTAGGGTTTAGGGTTTAGGGTTTAGGGTTTAGGGTTTAGGGTTTAGGGTTTAGGGTTTAGGGTTTAGGGTTTAGGGTTTAGGGTTTAGGGTTTAGGGTTTAGGGTTTAGGGTTTAGGGTTTAGGGTTTAGGGTTTAGGGTTTTAGGGTTTAGGGTTTAGGGTTTAGGGTTTAGGGTTTAGGGTTTAGGGTTTAGGGTTTAGGGTTAGGGTTTAGGGTTTAGGGTTTAGGGTTTAGGGTTTAGGGTTTAGGGTTTAGGGTTTAGGGTTTAGGGTTTAGGGTTTAGGGTTTAGGGTTTAGGGTTTAGGGTTTAGGGTTTAGGGTTTAGGGTTTAGGGTTTAGGGTTTAGGGTTTAGGGTTTAGGGTTTAGGGTTTAGGGTTTAGGGTTTAGGGTTTAGGGTTTAGGGTTTAGGGTTTAGGGTTTAGGGTTTAGGGTTTAGGGTTTAGGGTTTAGGGTTTAGGGTTTAGGGTTTAGGGTTTAGGGTTTAGGGTTTAGGGTTTAGGGTTTAGGGTTTAGGGTTTAGGGTTTAGGGTTTAGGGTTTAGGGTTTAGGGTTTAGGGTTTAGGGTTTAGGGTTTAGGGTTTAGGGTTTAGGGTTTAGGGTTTAGGGTTTAGGGTTTAGGGTTTAGGGTTTAGGGTTTAGGGTTTAGGGTTTAGGGTTTAGGGTTTAGGGTTTAGGGTTTAGGGTTTAGGGTTTAGGGTTTAGGGTTTAGGGTTTAGGGTTTAGGGTTTAGGGTTTAGGGTTTAGGGTTTAGGGTTTAGGGTTTAGGGTTTAGGGTTTAGGGTTTAGGGTTTAGGGTTTAGGGTTTAGGGTTTAGGGTTTAGGGTTTAGGGTTTAGGGTTTAGGGTTTAGGGTTTAGGGTTTAGGGTTTAGGGTTTAGGGTTTAGGGTTTAGGGTTTAGGGTTTAGGGTTTAGGGTTTAGGGTTTAGGGTTTAGGGTTTAGGGTTTAGGGTTTAGGGTTTAGGGTTTAGGGTTTAGGGTTTAGGGTTTAGGGTTTAGGGTTTAGGGTTTAGGGTTTAGGGGTTTAGGGTTTAGGGTTTAGGGTTTAGGGTTTAG
>NW_028229635.1:0-5000 GCF_053477565.2 Lygodium microphyllum | reverse complement strand
AGGGTTTAGGGTTTAGGGTTTAGGGTTTAGGGTTTAGGGTTTAGGGTTTAGGGTTTAGGGTTTAGGGTTTAGGGTTTAGGGTTTAGGGTTTAGGGTTTAGGGTTTAGGGTTTAGGGTTTAGGGTTTAGGGTTTAGGGTTTAGGGTTTAGGGTTTAGGGTTTAGGGT
Source organism: Lygodium microphyllum (assembly GCF_053477565.2). Classification (NCBI taxonomy): domain Eukaryota; kingdom Viridiplantae; phylum Streptophyta; class Polypodiopsida; order Schizaeales; family Lygodiaceae; genus Lygodium; species Lygodium microphyllum. Next base: position 4,834 of record NW_028229635.1, on the reverse strand, counting down.
TTAGGGTTTAGGGTTTAGGGTTTAGGGTTTAGGGTTTAGGGTTTAGGGTTTAGGGTTTAGGGTTTAGGGTTTAGGGTTTAGGGTTTAGGGTTTAGGGTTTAGGGTTTAGGGTTTAGGGTTTAGGGTTTAGGGTTTAGGGTTTAGGGTTTAGGGTTTAGGGTTTAGGGTTTAGGGTTTAGGGTTTAGGGTTTAGGGTTTAGGGTTTAGGGTTTAGGGTTTAGGGTTTAGGGTTTAGGGTTTAGGGTTTAGGGTTTAGGGTTTAGGGTTTAGGGTTTAGGGTTTAGGGTTTAGGGTTTAGGGTTTAGGGTTTAGGGTTTAGGGTTTAGGGTTTAGGGTTTAGGGTTTAGGGTTTAGGGTTTAGGGTTTAGGGTTTAGGGTTTAGGGTTTAGGGTTTAGGGTTTAGGGTTTAGGGTTTAGGGTTTAGGGTTTAGGGTTTAGGGTTTAGGGTTTAGGGTTTAGGGTTTAGGGTTTAGGGTTTAGGGTTTAGGGTTTAGGGTTTAGGGTTTAGGGTTTAGGGTTTAGGGTTTAGGGTTTAGGGTTTAGGGTTTAGGGTTTAGGGTTTAGGGTTTAGGGTTTAGGGTTTAGGGTTTAGGGTTTAGGGTTTAGGGTTTAGGGTTTAGGGTTTAGGGTTTAGGGTTTAGGGTTTAGGGTTTAGGGTTTAGGGTTTAGGGTTTAGGGTTTAGGGTTTAGGGTTTAGGGTTTAGGGTTTAGGGTTTAGGGTTTAGGGTTTAGGGTTTAGGGTTTAGGGTTTAGGGTTTAGGGTTTAGGGTTTAGGGTTTAGGGTTTAGGGTTTAGGGTTTAGGGTTTAGGGTTTAGGGTTTAGGGTTTAGGGTTTAGGGTTTAGGGTTTAGGGTTTAGGGTTTAGGGTTTAGGGTTTAGGGTTTAGGGTTTAGGGTTTAGGGTTTAGGGTTTAGGGTTTAGGGTTTAGGGTTTAGGGTTTAGGGTTTAGGGTTTAGGGTTTAGGGTTTAGGGTTTAGGGTTTAGGGTTTAGGGTTTAGGGTTTAGGGTTTAGGGTTTAGGGTTTAGGGTTTAGGGTTTAGGGTTTAGGGTTTAGGGTTTAGGGTTTAGGGTTTAGGGTTTAGGGTTTAGGGTTTAGGGTTTAGGGTTTAGGGTTTAGGGTTTAGGGTTTAGGGTTTAGGGTTTAGGGTTTAGGGTTTAGGGTTTAGGGTTTAGGGTTTAGGGTTTAGGGTTTAGGGTTTAGGGTTTAGGGTTTAGGGTTTAGGGTTTAGGGTTTAGGGTTTAGGGTTTAGGGTTTAGGGTTTAGGGTTTAGGGTTTAGGGTTTAGGGTTTAGGGTTTAGGGTTTAGGGTTTAGGGTTTAGGGTTTAGGGTTTAGGGTTTAGGGTTTAGGGTTTAGGGTTTAGGGTTTAGGGTTTAGGGTTTAGGGTTTAGGGTTTAGGGTTTAGGGTTTAGGGTTTAGGGTTTAGGGTTTAGGGTTTAGGGTTTAGGGTTTAGGGTTTAGGGTTTAGGGTTTAGGGTTTAGGGTTTAGGGTTTAGGGTTTAGGGTTTAGGGTTTAGGGTTTAGGGTTTAGGGTTTAGGGTTTAGGGTTTAGGGTTTAGGGTTTAGGGTTTAGGGTTTAGGGTTTAGGGTTTAGGGTTTAGGGTTTAGGGTTTAGGGTTTAGGGTTTAGGGTTTAGGGTTTAGGGTTTAGGGTTTAGGGTTTAGGGTTTAGGGTTTAGGGTTTAGGGTTTAGGGTTTAGGGTTTAGGGTTTAGGGTTTAGGGTTTAGGGTTTAGGGTTTAGGGTTTAGGGTTTAGGGTTTAGGGTTTAGGGTTTAGGGTTTAGGGTTTAGGGTTTAGGGTTTAGGGTTTAGGGTTTAGGGTTTAGGGTTTAGGGTTTAGGGTTTAGGGTTTAGGGTTTAGGGTTTAGGGTTTAGGGTTTAGGGTTTAGGGTTTAGGGTTTAGGGTTTAGGGTTTAGGGTTTAGGGTTTAGGGTTTAGGGTTTAGGGTTTAGGGTTTAGGGTTTAGGGTTTAGGGTTTAGGGTTTAGGGTTTAGGGTTTAGGGTTTAGGGTTTAGGGTTTAGGGTTTAGGGTTTAGGGTTTAGGGTTTAGGGTTTAGGGTTTAGGGTTTAGGGTTTAGGGTTTAGGGTTTAGGGTTTAGGGTTTAGGGTTTAGGGTTTAGGGTTTAGGGTTTAGGGTTTAGGGTTTAGGGTTTAGGGTTTAGGGTTTAGGGTTTAGGGTTTAGGGTTTAGGGTTTAGGGTTTAGGGTTTAGGGTTTAGGGTTTAGGGTTTAGGGTTTAGGGTTTAGGGTTTAGGGTTTAGGGTTTAGGGTTTAGGGTTTAGGGTTTAGGGTTTAGGGTTTAGGGTTTAGGGTTTAGGGTTTAGGGTTTAGGGTTTAGGGTTTAGGGTTTAGGGTTTAGGGTTTAGGGTTTAGGGTTTAGGGTTTAGGGTTTAGGGTTTAGGGTTTAGGGTTTAGGGTTTAGGGTTTAGGGTTTAGGGTTTAGGGTTTAGGGTTTAGGGTTTAGGGTTAGGGTTTAGGGTTTAGGGTTTAGGGTTTAGGGTTTAGGGTTTAGGGTTTAGGGTTTAGGGTTTAGGGTTTAGGGTTTAGGGTTTAGGGTTTAGGGTTTAGGGTTTAGGGTTTAGGGTTTAGGGTTTAGGGTTTAGGGTTTAGGGTTTAGGGTTTAGGGTTTAGGGTTTAGGGTTTAGGGTTTAGGGTTTAGGGTTTAGGGTTTAGGGTTTAGGGTTTAGGGTTTAGGGTTTAGGGTTTAGGGTTTAGGGTTTAGGGTTTAGGGTTTAGGGTTTAGGGTTTAGGGTTTAGGGTTTAGGGTTTAGGGTTTAGGGTTTAGGGTTTAGGGTTTAGGGTTTAGGGTTTAGGGTTTAGGGTTTAGGGTTTAGGGTTTAGGGTTTAGGGTTTAGGGTTTAGGGTTTAGGGTTTAGGGTTTAGGGTTTAGGGTTTTAGGGTTTTAGGGTTTTAGGGTTTTTAGGGTTTAGGGTTTAGGGTTTAGGGTTTAGGGTTTAGGGTTTAGGGTTTAGGGTTTAGGGTTTAGGGTTTAGGGTTTAGGGTTTAGGGTTTAGGGTTTAGGGTTTAGGGTTTAGGGTTTAGGGTTTAGGGTTTAGGGTTTAGGGTTTAGGGTTTAGGGTTTAGGGTTTAGGGTTTAGGGTTTAGGGTTTAGGGTTTAGGGTTTAGGGTTTAGGGTTTAGGGTTTAGGGTTTAGGGTTTAGGGTTTAGGGTTTAGGGTTTAGGGTTTAGGGTTTAGGGTTTAGGGTTTAGGGTTTAGGGTTTAGGGTTTAGGGTTTAGGGTTTAGGGTTTAGGGTTTAGGGTTTAGGGTTTAGGGTTTAGGGTTTAGGGTTTAGGGTTTAGGGTTTAGGGTTTAGGGTTTAGGGTTTAGGGTTTAGGGTTTAGGGTTTAGGGTTTAGGGTTTAGGGTTTAGGGTTTAGGGTTTAGGGTTTAGGGTTTAGGGTTTAGGGTTTAGGGTTTAGGGTTTAGGGTTTAGGGTTTAGGGTTTAGGGTTTAGGGTTTAGGGTTTAGGGTTTAGGGTTTAGGGTTTAGGGTTTAGGGTTTAGGGTTTAGGGTTTAGGGTTTAGGGTTTAGGGTTTAGGGTTTAGGGTTTAGGGTTTAGGGTTTAGGGTTTAGGGTTTAGGGTTTAGGGTTTAGGGTTTAGGGTTTAGGGTTTAGGGTTTAGGGTTTAGGGTTTAGGGTTTAGGGTTTAGGGTTTAGGGTTTAGGGTTTAGGGTTTAGGGTTTAGGGTTTAGGGTTTAGGGTTTAGGGTTTAGGGTTTAGGGTTTAGGGTTTAGGGTTTAGGGTTTAGGGTTTAGGGTTTAGGGTTTAGGGTTTAGGGTTTAGGGTTTAGGGTTTAGGGTTTAGGGTTTAGGGTTTAGGGTTTAGGGTTTAGGGTTTAGGGTTTAGGGTTTAGGGTTTAGGGTTTAGGGTTTAGGGTTTAGGGTTTAGGGTTTAGGGTTAAGGGTTTAGGGTTTAGGGTTTAGGGTTTAGGGTTTAGGGTTTAGGGTTTAGGGTTTAGGGTTTAGGGTTTAGGGTTTAGGGTTTAGGGTTTAGGGTTTAGGGTTTAGGGTTTAGGGTTTAGGGTTTAGGGTTTAGGGTTTAGGGTTTAGGGTTTAGGGTTTAGGGTTTAGGGTTTAGGGTTTAGGGTTTAGGGTTTAGGGTTTAGGGTTTAGGGTTTAGGGTTTAGGGTTTAGGGTTTAGGGTTTAGGGTTTAGGGTTTAGGGTTTAGGGTTTAGGGTTTAGGGTTTAGGGTTTAGGGTTTAGGGTTTAGGGTTTAGGGTTTAGGGTTTAGGGTTTAGGGTTTAGGGTTAGGGTTTAGGGTTTAGGGTTTAGGGTTTAGGGTTTAGGGTTTAGGGTTTAGGGTTTAGGGTTTAGGGTTTAGGGTTTAGGGTTTAGGGTTTAGGGTTTAGGGTTTAGGGTTTAGGGTTTAGGGTTTAGGGTTTAGGGTTTAGGGTTTAGGGTTTAGGGTTTAGGGTTTAGGGTTTAGGGTTTAGGGTTTAGGGTTTAGGGTTTAGGGTTTAGGGTTTAGGGTTTAGGGTTTAGGGTTTAGGGTTTAGGGTTTAGGGTTTAGGGTTTAGGGTTTAGGGTTTAGGGTTTAGGGTTTAGGGTTTAGGGTTTAGGGTTTAGGGTTTAGGGTTTAGGGTTTAGGGTTTAGGGTTTAGGGTTTAGGGTTTAGGGTTTAGGGTTTAGGGTTTAGGGTTTAGGGTTTAGGGTTTAGGGTTTAGGGTTTAGGGTTTAGGGTTTAGGGTTTAGGGTTTAGGGTTTAGGGTTTAGGGTTTAGGGTTTAGGGTTTAGGGTTTAGGGTTTAGGGTTTAGGGTTTAGGGTTTAGGGTTTAGGGTTTAGGGTTTAGGGTTTAGGGTTTAGGGTTTAGGGTTAAGGGTTTAGGGTTTAGGGTT
>NW_028229634.1:85474-203061 GCF_053477565.2 Lygodium microphyllum | reverse complement strand
TGCAATCCACTGGAGCATAGCAATGTCCGAGAGGTAGCATAACTAGTAATCATATCCAATACCGGTAAACAATCAATCTCAATGACTACATGAGCACCTATAAAATACTCCTTATCACATTTAAGGGCTATCACAATTCCCCATAATTCTATTTTAACATGTGGATATCTTCTCTACCATTTGGTCAATACTTTAGCACCAAACCAAATCACATAGCTTTGCCCTTCCTCATCATCTTGCCGAATTGCCCATCCAACCCCAATTGGGCTTGTATCAATAGTAATAATGATAGGCTTCCCATGTGAATAATCACCCTTTCTCAAATGTAGGAGAATATTTCAAGAGCCGCTTCAATTTCTTCATTGCTTGTTGATGCTTCCTTTCCCAGTGAAACCTTTTACCTTTCCTCAAGAGTTGATATAGAGCATCAACTACATGTGCAAAGTAAGGGATCCATATCAAATAAAACACACATGCACCCAAGAATCTACGCACCTCAGATACATTCGTGCATACATCTTGCATTCTATCAATCCTATCTATTTTCACTGATGATGGTCTTTGCCCATAGGACCCACACATATGCCCAACAATCAAAACCTCTTCATCAACTCCAAAGATGGACATGCTCTCTTTTCTCAAGAGAAGAGGTTTATAATGAGTTGCTTATTAGGGAAAATATTAGACCAGTTAGTAAACCCAATTGATGATGAACAAAGCCATTTCCAATAAATTTAAATTTGACACATTATGGAACCTCCTCCTTAGAGGGTAGTTACCCATGAAAAACATGGAAAACAATTTCACAGCTTAAAATACACAAGATTGGCTAGGTGCCTTTGTGAGGATTGATTTGTTTCCTAGATTATCTATTTGATTGAATGCTTTGGGCTTTGAAGAGGATATATTTGCTATTATGAAAAATCCTAAATTGGCCTACAATTCTCAAAAGGAAATCAAATTTAGGAAAACTTGTGGGATTATAAGAAACTAACTATGATTCACTAGTATTAATAAGGAGACGTCACCTACATGCAAGAAATATATGAAAATACCCCTTATCTACCCCCTATTTATGGGACCTTACCTTATAAAATGTACATTCCTTCCCTTAAATAACCCCCCTCCCTTACACTCACGCGGTACCATACGGTAAACCCTAGTGGACCCCCCAGGAGTGGACTGAAAGTTGAATTCAGAGATGTAGAAAAGAAGGAAGTAGAAGAAATGTTAGCAAGAGAGTCCTCCAAAGACTGAAACCTCCCATGATTCTATTTTGTTGAGTACATACCAACTAGGTGGAGCTAACTTCTTGATGAATGACGCAATCAAGAGGCAAGTACTAGAACGAGTCTATAGGTATGTGAGAAGAGAGAAGGAAAAAATCAAAGCTGAGAACGAGCTAGCAGCAGAAGCCTCCTTTGATGCCCTAGCGGCACTCTTTATAGAAATCCCCATGGTGACTCAAGGTTTTCCTTCCTAGTCAGATCCATCCTGGAAATATTGATGACAAGCTAGTGGTTGTAGTCCCATTGCTCATTTTTAAGGGAGATTACAATGAAGACCCTCATCTTCATGTAGTAGAGTTTATGGTAGCATGTGTGGCTAACAGTGCGCCAGAACCCTTGAGCATTGATTGGAAATATTCCCTGCCACTTTCAAAGGCACGGTGTTTTAGTGGTATGAGACAAGCGACAAGAACTTTTGGCACCTGGGATGACCTGAAGTTGGCCTTCCTCACTAAATTCAGGTGTGAAGGTTTTGAAAAGCAGATGTGAGAGGAGTTCATGAACCTAAGTCACAATCCTCTGGTGAACGAGTAGAAGCCTATGTCTCGCGAATGGAATCCATACTGAAGACTATAACCATCATTTGGATGAAGGCATCCAATAGGGAGTTTTTCTTAGAGGCCTACAACCAGAGGTTTGCAAGTTTGTGGAATTGAGAAGACCAATCAATCTGCAAGCTACAGTAGAAGGTGCAAGGCTATATGATGAAGTTGAAGCAAGGCTATCGATGACCTTAGGAAGAGGAGTCCTATCTTCTCCCGTGCCAGGAATGGTATACCCACCAAATGCACTCCCAAGGACAGCTCCCTACACCTATCCTTAGATGCAAATATTGCAGCAGGACAATGCACCGAATCTATAGTGGTTGCAGATGAAAGTGCCTCAAATGATGGTTCAACCACAATAACAGTGGCCTCAGACAGTTCCCCTAATGACGACTCAACAACGTTGGAATCCTACTAATTGGAACCAACAACCCCAAGCCTCAATAGGAGCTTTGAATCAAAACCAGAACTAAGAACCCTCTAGATCAAACCAACCAATTTATGCAGTGATCACAGAAGCTTTCCAAAACCCTACTGCAAGTACTCCAGGAAGTGAAAATTTGAAGGACTACCTGTCCAATTCAGTCAAGGTATTAAGAAAGAGCTTATGAATGTGATTACAAAATAGCTACAAGCGTTGAATGTGAATACAACCAACATATCCACTCCTATGGGAGAGGTGGGAGAGATGTGATATGTTCTAAAACATGGTGTGGAAAGTGCGATCAAGTAGGATATTTAGCCATTGAATGTACCTGAAAACCAACCATCCCTAGAGCCTTCTATTTGTACTATTTGAGGAAGAACCATACAAAGGATATTTACTCTCTGAAGGAGATGCACGAAAGAAGGAAGAAAGATGAAGAAGCAAGGTTCAACTTGCTGGAATCCAAGATGCCCACCCAGGATATCGGACTAGGACCAAAGCCCAGTGAGTTCGGTCCTAATTTTGGCTCGAGGAGGTTTCCCTCTCGGAGTTACAAAGGACGACAGTCTGCCGATGGCCAACGATCAGAAGTGGAGTGTTATAGATGTGGAGAAAAGGGTCATATCTCACCAAACTATCCAAACCCTACAAGGTCTATGGACTACAAGCCCTTATGTAGCCAATGCAAAGGAGAAGGCCACACAAAAAAAGATTATCCAAGTCCATCTCCTATGAAAGCCACTCTTGATACCCAATAGAAGACCCAAGAACCTGCTTCCAATTTGGTGGAATTTGAAGTTGCTGCAATAACGTGTACAAAGAAAGAAGAACTTGTAGTTCCAAAAGATAATGTTCCCTCTACCAAGACAGTGAAGTTCAACTTCCTAAGGAGAAACAAAACAATGCGGCACAGAACAATGTAGCACAGAGCACTATAGAGCCACAAAGAGCTACAAAGACAATCGCAGAGACAAGACCAGAGGTCTAGGAGATAGAGAATGCCAAAGTACCTCCTCAGGGAGAAGAACCACAGATGTTGCCACTCCTAGAAGAAAAAGGGAAGATAAAAGTGGGTATGGCCTCATTCTCCAGATGATTGGAGAAGCCTATGGATCCTATTAAAGAATATGACTTGGTCAAAGACCTAGACACTTTTAAACCAAACCTAACATTCCGACAGTTGTTGATGTTGTCTCCTAGCTGTCAAAAGAAATTCAAAAGCATACTACCGAGAAGAAGAGCCTTAAGGATTGCTCCCTCAATAGCAACTAAGTCCAAAAAATCCCCACAACCCGTAAAAGAAGTGGATGTGACTAAGGCCTTCCTAGATCTTGGAGTCCTAGAGATTGGTGTGTGGATTGAAGAATGCTTTATAGAAGACACATCAATTGACGACAGATGTGAAAATGAAGGATCTAGGCTTGCAAGGAGTGCAGCCTACGTAGTGGCTTATCTAATTGGCAGGCCAAAGTAGAATCAAGCCTTTGGGAATTCTCCCATACGTGAAGACAACCCTTGCAGGAAGGGATTATTGGCTGACATATCTGGTGGTCAAACCTAATTCCTACGGAACCTCATATCCTCTGCTTTGCTAGGAAGACCTTGGCTTTTTGAAGCAAGAGCAAGGATGGATTAGTTCAAAGGAACCCTAACCCTAGGCAGAGAACCTAACAAACTGGTGTTGAAGTTGTATGGATCACAAAAAGGCAATGGATCCATGTCCATCGAAGTCTTAACAAAATTCTCCAACGAAGTAACAGATGGTACATCAGGAGATGAAAAAGCTATCAAATAGTTCTTTCCCAAGAAAACAGAGGCACAGTCCCTAATAATGGGCACTGTAAGCCAACTGCCGAAGGAAACAAAGCCTTTGTCAATGGGTGAATACCTCTTGCCTGAACCCAAAGTGACTTCTAAAGTCACCTCTCACAAAGGTATAGAAGTATGGATGTATTGTTCTCCCTATTACATGGTCATAATAGAGCTAGAGATAGATGCAAAAACAGAGACAAAGGCAGACACAGAAGCAGAAGCAGAGGACATAACAGAGAGTCTATTCTTCTCTACAGAGCCCCCATAGAGGTAGAAGCAGAATTTGAAGAGGATGAAGATGATAATGTAGACGAAGACTATGAAAGCGAGCTAGAAGAGTCTATCCCAGTCATAGAAGGCAGAGATGAGGACGAAGTTCCAGAAGCCTCAGAAGCTAAAGATCCCTTGACGTTCAATAGAATGTCTATGGTACCCTCTGGAATAACTAATAAGTCATGTTATATGTAAAACCTTTATAAGAAATGGATTAAGAAGAATAAGCCTTCCTTCAACAATGGCTCTTTCCACCTTAATCAATACCTCTCATGAGAAGATGATGATGATGCACCTTGCCAACAACCACTAGGTTTGACAGCTTAAACAAAACTTAGAAGGTTGCTCTTATATGACATTTTTTGATGCATCCTTGGAAGATGAGTCCTCAAGCCAAGAAGTAACTTGTAATGAAGCAAATTATCAACATGAGAGTTGAAGCCTATTCCAAGTATAAACCTTGTAAATACTTGAGCCAAGAGAGAGAGGGCTTTAGGCTTTAGTATAAAAGGCAAGAAGTGCTAATGTAGCATCATTCTTTGGCACTCTCACTAATTTTTTTCTTCTTGTCTTTCATCTTCTTGTACTTGGTTTGCAACTCATGGCTATGTTGTGCTATGGTAATAGAAGAAGATGTTCCATGGCATGGCCATGCTTGGATCTTTGTTTGGTATATTTTTCGTTATGTGTAGCTTAGAATACTTTGATTTCTTGTTCATTTCCATTGTTAGATTAGTCTCTTTTTACATTGGTATCAGAGCATTAGTTTCGATCCTATCAGAAGTCATTTTTATGCATTAGATCTAGTTGCAGTGACTAGGGAGTGAAAACCACAGTTAAAAATTAGTCAAAGAAGTTAGTTCTTCCATAATCGTGGTCTGACATGGAGATCTATCACAAACTGTAACCAATATGGAGGCTCTTGGCATGAACCAGTGGATAATGGCGAGCTACAGCTATTTTGGCAAGTTGTGACCAAAATTTTAACCAAAAATTGGGGTAAGTTGGACAAAATGAGGGTTACATGACTTAGTATGGATTAAACTTGAGTTACTTTTCAAGAACAAGGGTTTGTTCTCTTCCTTTTCAAGTTGCCCTCAAGAATCCATGGCCAAAGACTGATCTAATCTCCTTCCCACGATCTGTATCATGAGCTTTCCATGGACTTCACAACTTGCTCTTCACCTCTTGAGCTTTCCATAGAGTAGTGATTTGGCTCATTAAGCCTATTTCTTTCCTTGTTATCTTAGAGTCTGCAGCTACATGAATTACATCTGATCACATATTCCAACCTGTTTTCAAAAAAAAAGAGCTATATAGCTCAAGTAATCCATGGTTAATGCTTCAAACCTCATTGGCAAGTGGTCTTCTTCAAGATTGGACAAGATCTTTTCCATTCTTGGACTCTTCTCTCTCCCATGAAACCTAAACATGACAATTTTGGACAACATCAAAGAATTTCAGATTTCTTGAAGCAAATGAAGGGATTTTGGTGGCAAATCACTCCTGGAGCTTGCTTACACCTGTGGCTTCAATCTATTGTCAACATTGAAGCAACATTGAAGAGTTTTTGGCATACATTGGTCTATGGAAATTTTGGACAGCATGCATCTTTAATATCACTGAAAACTTTGGTTCTCTTCTCAAATTTTGGAGTCTACAATCTACATTAGAGATGTTCATTATCATCCTTCAAGCTCTACATCAAATGGAAGAAGATTTTACCTTCATCAACCATACTTGAAGCATTGGAGCAACAATGGAGTTCATACGAGAAGAGTATGAAGCTAAGAGCTTATTCCATATTGAATCATACTTAAATTGGGACTTTCTTGGATCATTTGTAGCTGAAGAAAAGTCATCTTTGTGAGGGGTATCTACATCATCCACACTTTTCACATACAAGCATAAGAGGTACTTTCAATCATCTTTAATCTCTCTCTTTTGAATCCTATTGCTGAGCTAATCCGATTGATGGAAGAGGGATTAAAATGATTGAGAATCCCAAACATTTTCTCAAATGCATTTCATGAATAATCCATAGAGCTACCTTAGTGATTAATCCCTGCTTGATCACTTTCATTCACTGAAATAATTACTCTTAATGCCTCTAATTCTCATCCATTTTTCCTTAACCCTAACATTGAATTGTTTACCTCTTGTTTCATAGCCATGAATGAAAATTTTTCCCAATGGTAAGTGAAATAAAAATTGTAAAGCAGTGAGTCACTGCTGTAGGAATTCCTTACCTATCCCCATTTCATTTTCAGCCCAATTCTGTTCAAGATTTTGCATATCATGAAATGACAATCAAATTCCTTTCAATACATGCATTTCATGTTGTTTCTTTAGCCTGGCATTGATCTGCCATTTCTATACCCACGAGGAAAAGTGGATGTCGGGCAAGTTAGTAGGACAAAAGAGAGTGACCCTCCCCTACTAACGAGGACCCTAAAGGGGAGCACAACCCGGCTTGAGATGAAAATTTTCACATCCCTCAAGTCTTGGATCCCACGCATTTAAAGTTTGGGTGCAGGTGCCATTTCAAAGGCACAAGAATTCAGCCTACAACATGATGTAATTGGCACTGGTTACATGATGTAATGGAAAATGCATGGCAGCCATTGAATAAGGCAAATGTATGACAACATAATGCAATACAATTGGCAAATTGGGACAAAGCTATGTTGAGCAAGATGTATGTTACTTATGGCATTTGTACTTTGGATCAGCATTAAAGAGTTGGAACAGGGTATGCAAACAAGGTCTCATTGATTAGATCCTTTTATTGCTATCATTGACTCAGTGCTTCAGAGCAACCAATTTTTCTATTCAAAATCTATACAAAATGTCAATTACATAACCAAAATACTCAAAAAAGTAGGCCTTATTTTCAAGGGCATGAACCATTTTAATGGTATTTTAAAATTCTAGTTGGAAAAAATACATTTAATAGTGTTTTTGTGGTTTGACTTGTCATGTAAGTGTTGGTTTAACTTATGCTACCAATTAGTTTTACAAGGCTTGAAGATTATTTTAGTTCTTTATTTTCCATAAAAAGTGTTTGAGTGGCACTTATGGAGTATTTTGAACTTGTGCCACTAGTTATCAATTAGTTTTTACGAGGCTTGAAGCTTATCTTAGTCCTTTATTTCTCATGATAGAATGTGTTTGAGTTTCCCTTGTGGAGTATGTTTTACATATACCACCAATTACATTATTAGACATGAATATATATTTATTATGCCTTGGGGGATGTGAGGTACTATTAGGTTTTGAACTTAAAATTCTGAATAACTCAACTCATACTCTAACCAGTATGCCACTACCCGATTGGCATTACCACTTAGATTATTACAAGGCTTAAAGCTTATCTTAGCTCCTTATTCCTCTCTTTTATGAATCTAGAATGTTCTTTGGGAAAGTGATGTCTTATTTTCTCACAATTAGCCTTGAAGATTTCTTACTAGACTTAAATCTAGAAAAAATTTAGGTTGTAAATAAATTTTTTGAAATAGTTTATATTTTTGAAAAAACAAGCCTAAACTACTTGATTTACATGCTAAAGAAGAGTCTAACAAGATTTGAATATGTTTTTCAATAATTATATTCAAATTTTGGCATAAGTGCAAGTATTTTTATTAGTTCCCTAAATTGTAGGATGGTCATGACATTGTAGGAGGGAACTTCTTACTCCCCATCACAAGTGTTATAAGTTAGAGCTTCTTAGGTTAGAACTTGTTACAATAGCTTTTCCATGAAATTATGTGCAGAACCCATAATTTAATGATGCTTCACATAGTTGATGTTATGAATGTCTTCAATTTTTGAAGTCCTTCACATTGTGGTAGTCATACCTTACTCTCATTTAGCAGCTTCCCAAATGCAAGACATGTATGGATTTTTATGCGGTTTAATGCATAAGTGGGATTCTTCATTGTTTTATGATGCATTTTGGTTTTATATGATTGGAAATGATTGCTATTGCTTGAAAATGATTTGTTTTATCAAAAACATTTGAAAGAACAACAACCATTAATCATTCAATAATTTTATGCTAAACACGCAAAACTCGCAAAGTGTAGTTTTATGGCAAATCGTGAGTTTATGGGGTTTTGTTGAGTCATATTGTGTTCCTATGGTATCTTAATCATCATCTGGTAAATTATGACAAATCTCAGTATTCTTAATAATCTTACGTTAGAAAATTAAAAAAATCAATAATAAATAATAAGAAAAAAAATGAGTTTTATATGGGACAAATAGAATTTATGTGCCAAAAATTTATGAATGTGTCCGTGAATGTATGGTCGGGCTAGGGCATGAGGTTTAGCCTTAGCTATCTCCATTTTTACGTTAAAGTGTGTATTTACTACTTTTTATATACGAAAAACTATAATGTGCTCGCCTATTGGCTGTCCAAGCACATTTTTAGCGGTCCATTGAGAGACAAATGTAAGCATCGTCGCCCTGCACTCCCATGGAATGTTACGGGGCTTGTCGCCTAGGATCCCTCGATTCCTCCTCGCAACGAAACGTTCACGACCGATGTTCACAATCGAACCCACTCGGATCGACCTGAAATCTGGGTTTTTAGTGGACAAGGTCTCTTGACATCATTCTAGCATTGGATTCGGGACATCCTACTTTACGTAGAGATACCTAATCCGAAGTAGACCCATGCTGCACTTGGTTCAAAGAGAATGGGAAACAAGAGAGATGCGTCGCTCAACCTCTTTGCCCGTAGGGCATAGTCTCATTCCGGTCCCCTAAAATGGCATGAATTGGGTTTTAACTTAACAATACCTAAAGGTCAAATGATGGTAAAACCTAAAGGTCTAACGACGGTAAAACCTAAAGGTCGAACGATGGCATGAATCAACTATACTTAAAGGTCGAACGACGGTAAAACCTTGTGAGAAGCCTCCCAGTTTTCTAGGACCACCTTACCGTAGGATGGACCCGTCAGGGGTTCTGCCCACCCGCTTCCCTCAATAGGCGTTCTTTAGTTATCTTCAAGTTAATCTTTGTCTCTTGCCCATACAGGAGAAATTACGTATCCCTTCTGTCCAATAAAAGTACTCAATCCAAATCACATCGCACCATAATCTCCATCCCGTATCTAGAATAGGATCTTCCAATGCCCTAGACGTTGGGCTCGTGGCAGTCTGTAACTCTGTTCTGAACTAGGCAAGGGGTGTCCAGAGCTCCACCTGACCCTAAGCGACCTAAGAGTGAGACACAACTTCCATGGTTGGCCTTTTCACCACTCGACCTTTGGCCCATGAATTGAGTAGTGCCCTCTCGGTTTAATCTGTGGAGATGATCCACCTGTGCAAAATACCCTTCCTTAATTAATACAATTAAGCACAATCAAGGCAATCAGCCTAGTATCATCTTCCAAGAAAACACTCCTTTATTTTCCCATGGTAACTTGTCATCACTGACCCCTGCCATGCATTTACCATCAAACACAAGCACCTGGAATAACCATCCAAATCACATCCAACAATTAGCTTAATGCAGAAGCATTTAGGAAGTTATTTGATCAATCAACAAAACAATGGTATCCTTTTCCAAACATTGCAGGAATAGTTGCGATAACCTTTCCATCACATATTTGCTCTCCCCATTGGGATCTAAGTGATTCCATGCAATATTTACTTAACCTTCGGCTAAGACACATACCAAGATCTTATACAACTATGCAAGAATGTAAATTCTATTGAGCACTTATATTGATCAATAACCTAACCCTCTTCTCAACAAGTACAAAAGCATAAATCTTTCCTTTGCCTCGAGTTTCCCTAAACCCTTGAGCTCTCTACTTGCCTTTGAGGCTCAGAGTTGTCTGTATCTAGCCCAATCCCCAAATTTGGATTGATAAACATAGTGGTTATTGGGCGGATCCCAAGGCATCTTAGTCTTTAATCCTTATGATCATTGTTTGTACTAGTTAAACACAACATCAAGATTCCCAATCTAACAGTATGAGCTATTAGCAAGAGTGAGGCAAAGGTCTTGGCAAAGGTCTAGAGCTTTGAAAATGATTCTCTTCTAGAATAAGTTGCTTGCCATGCAATCTATTAGACATGTGAGTTGCAACATATACATTTACAGTGATGAATAATGCACCTACTATTACTAGAACAAGAAGTTGACAATGCTTAAGTCTTATATATTTATGAATTCATCATATAATATCTAAATACAATGGTCTTCTCTTGATACGCGCATTTGGGGAATTCAGTCTTTCGAATACTTGCAATGCAGTTTATCCTTTTTGATATCCTATTCTCATACGGGTCTAATGCATCTCATGCGGAACCAAAGCAAGCATTTATCAATTTGGAAATATGTTACTTACAACCCGTACAACTGTTGGATGGGCAGTAATGTCCTCGCTCAAGCGTTTCATTGTGGGATTGCCATCCACATGTAACATCTTCTGCTTGGGGGCCAATCCTGATCTTCGTCTCCCCTGGATGCAAATCACACAAGACTTCCACGCCTTTTCCTTGGTTAGCGGGGGCCAAATTGGAAAGAGAATTAAATTGCGGTGGGGAATAATTTCGTGGAAAAGGGGAGTAGGTGCGTGTGGCCACCCTCTTCCGAGGAGAAGAGAAAGAGTCTCTTTTCAAAAGTCTCTCTCTCTCTCTCTCTCTCTCTCTCTCTCTCTACTTCGGCAGCAAAAGGGGGGGGGCAAGAAGTGGTAATTCCTCACTTGGGGGGGGGGGGGGGGGGGGCACACATGTGCTCCTCCCCATAGTGATTATCGTCCATGTCCTCTACGAGGTCGAGCTTGTCGTTTCCATCTATCGCTCTGCCACATCATCGGCTTCTTCCACCCTCGTCATCATCGTCATTCTTCACGCCTTCCTCTTTCCCCCCTCGCCACTTATTGGTGATGACAGGGGGGAAAAGAAAAAATTTGCTTTTTTTTAAATAATAGGGGGGCCTTCATCACGACGGAACGTTACAAAAACACATGAAAAATACTCTTTACACCTACCAATGAATGCAAAACCATAAATGATAGAGGGGAAGGGTTGTGTGGAGTTAAGAATCCATTGAAATATGATTTTATGCATATGTTGACATATACAATTAGTTCATTTTAATTCTTTAAAGAAGTACTTGCACATGATGCACGTTGTTTGATCTATATGTTTATATGTTTATGCACTTAAGGGCATTCACCTTTGCATTGTATTACATATACATGGTATCAGACAAATAAATCCTAGATGCATTGTACTTGATTGTTATAATTATTGACCTATGTTGAGAGCGTAAGGAGTCCCATGTTGTAGGATAGTACATTCGTTTCCTTTGGGGCCTAATTTGGTAAGGATTAAATTATCTCTTGGAATGAATATAAAGAGAGGACTGTGTTTTGTATGTGCTTTATGTTGAAACAATGCATCCTGGGGCTAATCCTTGGGGTGTACAAGAACCATATTGGGGCCATAGCAATCAGCTAGGGGGTGCTCCATGTGTATGTGATATGAGGTGCTAGATACAGATGTGTTTGGGAACTCCAATTGCTTGGACTTGGGAAGGGATTTGTTGGACTATGAACAATACAAGTGTATGTCTAAGTTAGATCAGTGTGTGTAGCCTCCAAATGCTCCTCTGCGAGGCCGTGGGGTGTTTTGCTTGAGCATAGAGGCCTAGCTAGAGCCTTAGAGCCAGTTTTGGTCCCATTTTTTTGGTCCTAATAGGTGGTGTGTTTGTTGGGAGCCACTAATAAGTGGTGATTTCCAAATCTTTGTTAATAAGGACTAGTTGTTCAGTGTATGCCAAAGAGCATTGAAATAGATCCATTCTTTCCTGATAGATACTGTCAAGGTGCGATCCAAAAGCAAGAAAGAGCCAAAAGGGCTAGACGACGGGCTGAAATCCTTAGGAGATATTCCCCTCAATAGAGGAGCCCGATATCCCTACAAGGGGGAGAGGTCTTAGCAACCCTAGTGCTACAAGTAGTTCTTCAGGAGGAGGAGGAGGAGGAGGAGGAGGAGGAGGAGAAGCTCTAGTACTTTCCCTCTCCCAATAGGTTAGCCCCCTTTGAGTGGGGTAGTAGTTCCACAAGTTTAGATTCCCTTAGTACATCTAGTTTTTGTCATTGTGCAACCTATTGCAATTCCGGTAGGGACACCGGATCTGCTAGCCTTAGGATTCGCTCTACCCATTTTCAATAGGTTAGCAAAGGAATATGCGGAGCTCCATATTACTGAGTTCCAAAAGTTAATGATGAACTGTTGAATTCGGGATGAGGGACATTTGATGATGTTCTTTAATATGACACTAAAAGGAAGAGCTGCATTATGGTATGACAACCTAGAAGTTGGAACCATAACTACAACCGATCTATTTTTCATGGCCTTCTAAGGAGAGTTTTCCCTTGATGGAGGCGGACAGTGTTGGCTACGTGTTCTCAATGTAACATGTTAAGAACCTCATGAGAATGTTTGAGTGTATGCCAAGAAATTGAAAGAAATGTTTTGCAAATTGCAAAACTATATTCCCAATACAATTATTATGCTCAACTGCAGTACTTCTGTTGTGCTCAACTACAGTTTTTTTAACATGGGTTGGATTTTAATATCCAAGTGTAGTTGAGTAGTGTTATTCTTGCTGACATTAATACTGCTATTACACGAGCAAAGGAGGTAGAGTATATCAATTGAATAGAGACAAAGATTGTCATTATTGTAGCAAGTATGGATATGTAGCAAAAGACTGTCATAAAAAGTAGGCTAACAACACCTAGAAATACCCCAAATATTTCATATTTTTTCATAGCTTTGTATACAATTGACACATTGTTAACCCTCAGATGAATAAGGAGGAAAATCTAAAAAATCTAAAGCAAAAGACAAAGCCAGGGCAAAAAAAAAAGGAAGACAAAGGCACACGAAGAAAAATATGGAAACACAAGAAGCGCAGAAAAGCCCTAAATCAAGGAGAAAAGGCACACAAGAAAAAGTGCAAGGTGCATCATGATTTATTTTAAGAGCGCCAGGCTCTCACCCATGCAAATTGTAAAGGTACATGGGCGGTAGGAAGGAAGTTGGGAAGATAGGAGGACAATGGAAAAAAGGGCCTAGGCCATAGCCACGTAAAAAGAGAATGGATATCCATGGGATTTTGGGGCATGTATATAAAGTTCAAAATGTGAATGAGAGCTCATTATTTTGGTGCGTGGCAAAGCGGATTCTTCTTCTTCTCTTCTTTTCTTCTCTTGCTTGCTTACTTGTGACTACTTGAGGGAGGAAGTGTGAGTGAGTGAGGGAGTGAGCATGTGAGGGTGAGGGATCTTGGAGGTGAAGCCCTCCACCATCTCCTCTCTTCTTCTTCTCTTCTCTTCTCTTCTCTCATCTCACGCGTGGCTATGGTGGATGGAGCTTGGAGGAAGAGGTTTGAGGATGCTTGAGCTTGCATCACGAATCGTGGAGCTATCGGAGTGCTTGAGAGAGGAGGGAAATCAATCGGGCATCAACGTAAGCTCACTACACTCTAGAGAGGGATAACGCGTTGGCTATGTGAGAGGTAGCCATTAGTGCTCACTTGAAACACTTGAACAATAACCAGTCTGTGGGTCTTGGCGGTTGTCACCCCTACACACATTATTACCCAATTTTTATATCAATCCTATGCAGATGTGATGTTCATAGTTGTGTCTTTGGAGGACGTATCTCTGCAGTCCAACAAAAAGAAATGTTGGTTCAAGGGAGCTTCCATAGTATGAGAGAAGGGTGGACTTGGAGACAAAATGTGAGCTTTTCTTAGGTAGTAAAACAATAGGGTCCTTACCAAAAGGGAATAATATGCATTACAATACTTAGTGTTGTGGAAGATCATTAAGGATTTTTGCCTAGAAAAAAAGCTGAAAATAGATAGTCCTAAATCATCTTTCAAATAAAATGATTCTAACTTCGAATGAGGGAAGGTATGCATCTAGAAGTCTAAGGTTATTGATACCTTAGTGTTGATAGATAGAGGTGATAGAGGAGAAATTTGGAACTTTAAAGGATTGATTGAGCTTTAGAACGAAAGAAGGTAACATAATTTTTTAAAAATAAGGAAAGAAGGGGACATTGCCAATCGTGGGAATATGGGAAGAGGTGCAGGTTTTTCTAGCCACCATGGGAGAGAGGAGAGAGGAGGCACGAAGGAGTAGGCAAGAAACTAGGGGGATGCCTGGTAGAGAGAAAAAAGAGAGAGAACTCATCATTCTATCACTTCTCTTAATCATCATCTCCAATCTAGTGATCATCACCATCATGCCAAGAGAGAGATAGAGAGATGAGGGCACCATTTTTGTTGGCAACGTAGACGAGAGAGAGAGAGAGATATATATATATATATATATATATCAATGTTTTCATTCTTATTGAAGAGAGAGGGATAGAAATAGATTCCAGAGACTAATTCTTGAAAAATAACAATAGAATTGAAGATCTACAGTCATTCTTTATCCCTCGAGATGGTGTCATTATCCCAAAACGCCATTTTTTCAAAACAATAGCCATTTTCTCTGATTGATAGAGCGATCAGTAGCATTTTTAGTTCTATGATCACTGATCCAAGCTTTCGCTCGTGAAAGATCGCTTCCTGATGATTCCACATGCTCTCAATTGAGTCACTTCATGAGTCGTTGCCAAACAAATAGAAGAACTTGTTTTAAAATTAAGCTTCGACTTAGAGATTTCTAAAGCTTGGGTCACCCAAAGAGAGTTTCTGGATCAATTTAGCAAGTTTGAGGACCAAGAAGAGAGTAGGGATCAAAGAGAAGAGTGTTGTATGAGATGACTAGGTAGACTGAATTCCCTAGCTAGACTGTTGGACATGCGCTTTCAAAGACATGATTATGATCCACATATTACAAAGTAAGCGTCTCATTTTATTTAACAAAAATAAACAATGTAATGTTAAAACTTTCTTAGTTTAAAATTTTGACACATTGCTTCAAAGCTTGATTTCTCACTTTGAATGGGTTCTTATATTTATTGATCTGTGATTTAATCTTTAAAAATGTAAAAATGCTAAAAATGCTTGAAACTACTCTAAAAGTACTTATAAAAATTATTATAAAATTTGAGTGAATATTTATAAATTTGATATTTTAATAATAAGTTTTATACCATAAAAAATTTTCCATTTTTTTAAGAATTTTTAAAGAAAGGTTAGTCTAGTTTAAATTTTAAACAATGATTATTTTAAGTAAAAATAGAGTTTTTATTGATAGAAAATTATATTTTCACATAAAAATATTATATTTCATGAAGAAGTTAAGAATACTATTTTTTATTTTTAGTGAATTTCATAAAATTTTAGAGAAAAAATCAAATTAAATACATTTTCTAAGGAAATTTTTACATGAGATTATTGTGTTTATGATTTTATACAAAATAAGAACATATGCACTATGTTGAACTTGTGTCAAATAGGAATAAGGAAAATGTATAAGAAATCCTTAATTAATATTTTGAAAATTTGGTTATGATCTATAAAAATAAATAACATGGGACAAATTACAATTGAAAAATTAAATAAAAATTTTCACAAACAAAACCCAAATTCATAATTAGTTAACATGATGGCATGAGGGTGAGCCTCAACATCAAGTTGAAATTCTATAATCTATTTCATAAATATCATTTGGATGCTTGAGCTTAATCAAGAGAGGAGGGCTAATAGTAAATCTACTAACTAGGGAAAATTCTGGGTTTTTAAAGAAAATGAATTTTGTGTGTGAATACACTAGAGTAGGAAAAGAGATTGTATTTATCTTGTTTGCTACTTAGTTTTAGAAAAAAGAAAAGAAGGACATGTTTATCGGATTTGAAATGAATAAATTATTTAAACATTTTAAAGCACAACTATGAATTTTAGTTGATGGAGAGGGGCTAGGTATTGAAAATAGGATTAAGATTTGTGGGTGAACGTTAGAATGCTTTCTTTTGAATGTTTTCATTTTAACCACAAATAAAAATAATTAATTTATAAAAAGGTGGAGAAAAAAATAATAAGTAATTTAGATGGAGTATAATTATAGATAAGAAAGATCTATGTTCAGAAACAAACTTCTTCAAATTTTAACAAACTATAACTTCTGGATAACCCACCACAAGTATGGTAGGAGTCAATTATGAGGAGCCACCCTTGAAAGGTGGAGGGAAACCATAGTTATCCTATGATTAGAATTCTAGTGCCCAATCTAGAGACCTACCCGTGAGTGATTATTAAAAAGAGAAATGAAAGAATTGAGTACACTCACTTAGTTCTTAGACATTGAGTGATATTAGTTGGACTACTACAGCAAAAGAGTGTCATAAATACCTAGAAGGTTAGACAGAGTTATCAAAATTGGTGACAAATATCACCTATCTAGTGCAACAACTCTTAGAAGTTGGCTTGGAAACCTAGCTAAAAGTGGCTTGGTCATTTTTTGGTGTGTTTGCTGGGAGTCAAGGGCACTCAAATGGGTGGTAAATCTCTCGAGGACATTTAAATCCTAGGTATATATAAGTGAATATAAGGTCTCTTTTCTAAGGGACTATTTTCCGAATTCGCCCTAAGATTGCCAAAGGCAAGTATTAGATTGGGCAAGAGATATAGAGTTAGTTGGGGGGGGAGGGGGGGGGGAAGTATTTTGATCCACAAGTAACTGTAGACATTGAACAACTATCCTCTTGGATTTGGAGATATAATGACTATGTGCAAACCATCACTTTCTTAGCGGCACATTTTTCATTAGTAGATGAAATAGAAATAATTATGATCAATGTCTCATACCACTTTGACTAATATTACATCAAACTACTATCGGACTTTTAGAAGAGTCATGTGGGATGATGTGTTGCCTTGGATTTGTGTATTTAGAGGCTTGAAAATTACTTTTGATACAAAAGACATGAGGGAGTTGCAAAATTTTTAGGTTTAATTCCTGAGCAAGAAGAGAAATTTCCTTATGGAGAAGTAGACCACCCAGAATTATTGGATATTCTCAAACTATTAAGTGTGCATGCATTTACAAAAACCCTGAATTTAGAGATTTAGAAAAGTTGCATAAATTGAAAGAAATTGCAGAGTATGAAAATAGTAGGCATTACATCAATTGAGGATGAATCCTGAGGAGAGGCGAAAACAGCAAAATGAAGCCCAAGATAAATGAGCTAGGGAATGAGTAGCTCGACATGAGGCTTGGCTGCTAGAGAGGTTGGAAAGGGTGAATACATTATTGAACCTAGAGATAGACACTACATTGAGCTCAAATGAGGAGCCTTTTGGGCCTAACACATCACTTGACAAAACACTATCAAAATCAAGCAAAGTAGATTCACATCAGTGGGATGAGAGTGGTTTCAAGCGCAGTGATAGTTCCACCGAGGAAAGGAGTAGGCAAAGTGAGAGCGTAAAATATGAAGCTAATGCCACGATAGGGAGTAAAAAATCTTCATTTAGTTTAGATTCAGAATATACTTTTTAGTTAAACCACTTATTTAAAGAGCCAAAATAACCTTTATGGATACATCAAGTGACAGATTTGGGATTATGATCCTCGTTTCATATTCCCCGTTTGAGAGAGAAATCGAGGGATGTATACGATTTGGGATTAAGATGCCTATTCAAAGAGCCCCAAGGAATCTGTGTGGTTTGACCTTACTCCAAATTTTAGGATAGGGATATTATTTTAAGAAACAATGGCTCACAACCCAGCCAGACTAGCTAATTTTACATAAATTGGGAAACTGTGGGACAAAGATCCAAATGCATATTTGCAAAGGTTTGAGGTGACTCACATAGCCAATGAGATAGTAGACGATGATCAAAAGCTTCATATTTTTCCTACAACGCTAAAAGATAAAGCAACAAGGTGGAACAGTAATCTAGCCACTCAACATAAGGGGACTTATGCTACCTTATCATGCGTGTTTTTAGAAAAAAAATCGATGATTGGCAAGGTTTTCAAGATTGGTTAGATCTTCAATTGGACTATTTATCCCAAGGCTAGTCAACTTCTAAGAGTTTTGCTACACCTTTGACACCTATATTGGCATTAGTGCCTTTTGAGAAATTGAAATTTGATTTTGTGGGCCCAATTGATCCACCTACCCGATATCCATCTAATTGCTATATCTTGGTTTGTACTGACTATATTACAAAGTGGGTGGAAGTAAAAGCATTTAAGATGGATAAAGCCATTGAGGTGGCTAATTTTATATATGAGAATATTATTACCCATTTTGGTTGCCCACCAGAATTAGTAAGTGATCAAGGTTCCCATTTCTTAAATGGTCTCATCAACGAGTTAATCGAATTATATAAAATTAAGAACTGCAAATCAACACCTTATTATCCTATAGCTAATGGCCAAGTAGAAGTAACTGATCACATTATTCGTGGGATTTTAACTAAAACGGTTGCTACTCATAGGCGAGATTGGGATGAGCATCTGTATGAGGTATTATGGGCCTACATAACCACCTACAAGATGACAGTGCAAAATACACCCTTCAACTTAGTTTATGGAACTAATGTTATTTTTCCAATTGAGCAAGAGTTACCTACTTTGTGAGTAGCCCTATCATTCTAGTTAGGAGAAGTAGAATCATTGAAGCACAGGATTTTGCAATTAGTGAAGTAGATGAGGAAAGACTATTAGATCTACAAAGCTTAGAAGCAATGTAGAAACATCATAAAGCTTGGCATGATCAAAATATCAAAGTACGAGAGTTTAAGGAGAATGATTTAGTTTTACTTTATGACACTCGTTATTACAAATTTTTGAGAAAGCTTAAAATTCATTGGTTAGGACATTTTAATATTATTAAATTTTATGATAATGGTCCTCTTGATGTACAAGATATTAATGCTAAAAATGAGACATTTAGGGTTAATGGCCTTTGCCTTAAACATTTTGTGACTTAGGGTAGTTAGGTATAGTTAGGTTAGTGGTTAGGATAAACCATAACTAATTTGAATTTGGGTTTCTTTTCTTTTGGGAGGGTTTTTAATGGGATGCAAGTATGGCTTTTTTGTGGATGGATGCACTTTACCCTTGTCTTAATATTGATAGTTCTGATCCTATTCTTGTCAGGTCTTATAGTATTCCACGTTTTCAAATGTATGTTAGGCTCTTATATGCACTAAGGGGAGAGGAATGTTGCAGTTCTTCTTTTATAATCATTTTTTGTTTGCAGTATCATCACCATTTGGTTGTAGACTGTGTCAACATCATCTTTATGTGCATGTGCAGCTCCTGTGTTGGCAGTGTTGCACTTACTTTCAACGTTATGGTACCATTGTCATGCAGGATGCTCTTGGCTACACTTATCAATGCTACGATTATGATAGTGTATTCTCACTTGAGCGTGGTGTTGCCTAGTATATAGGGTAGGTAGAGAGTAGCATGAGTTTTCCTGATATCGGGCTATTGTTTACCATCTTACTCCATCATATCCTAATGATCAAGTAAATGTGTGTTGTTCTTATTGGGATTATATCTGTTGGTATATGGATGTACTCTTTAGGATGCTTACCAATGGCACATATGCCCTATTATAACGATGCAGCCACGGCTCTGATCCATGATGTGATGGAAGTTTTTAGTGATAGTAGATCTATGACCTTTGATGTGCCTATCCTAGAAGCTATTCATGAGGATCTCATATTTGGTAGTTTAGTTGATAGGTTTGACTTAGAACATGAAGATGATTTTGGGCTGAGTTTATTGTTTGTGTTAAAAGATTTTAGAGAGTGTGAGAATTTTAGTTTAGATCTCTTGTTTTCTTATATTTTTTAGTGTTCGTTATAATTTACTTGAAGAAAAAAAAAACCAAAACAACAAAAAGAAGAAAACAAGAAAGAAAAAAAAAACATCCATCAAGATTTGTTTGTCTTTTCATTTTTTAGTTTCTCACGTGTTGTAGCTTCAGTTGCTTAGTTTTCATGTAGTTAGGTAGATAGTTGCACGCACGATTAGGATATTCCTTTCAGTGCTAGGAGTTAGTGATACTTAAGCTTAGCTAGGTGGACGGTTCTATATGGAAGAATAGTTATCAAGTGGAGATATGCAATGCTATAAGCAAATAGCCCGTGAATGGATTAGGATAGATTGACTGATCGAGATTGTGACATAAGAATATGAAAATCATTCCTATTCAAGAGAGCTTCACTACTTATTTATCTAACCCTTCAACATGGTGTACCACTTAGTATATGATTTATATGCACATTTGGTTATCATTTTGATCTCAACGCTAATGCATACTTATATCGATAATTCTTAGAGTTGCAATATCCACACAAATAACTAGTTGTTTCATACCTAATTTATATATACATATTCATTTGACATAAAGAAAAGTAACAAAAATATAAATTGATTGTAATAATTCCAAGATTCAAAAGCCTAAGAAATTACAAAATGAATAAAAATAAAACTTCTAAAACAAAAATAAATCGAAAGAAACATCAACACTTTAGTATATATAAGAATCCACCCACATGGGATGGGAAATTAGCACTAAGAAGTGATTTCAAGGGATGATGTGTGTGCATGACTCGTGAATTTCAATGTATGTGGTGACAGACTAAAAATCCAATAGAGATTACTCCTAAAACATTGCCATTTTCTTAGTGATGTAGGATAGTTGAGTAACAAGGTTCTCACCAACAAATCTTAATTAGGGGTAGTGTGTGGATGAGAGATGCTGAGGTGGTGGGTATCTTTGTATATCATTTGCCTAGGCAAGATGACTACTATTATATGCTAGATTAGATTCCTCGAGTGAAACTGTTGAGCTAAGACGTTTGAAAGTTCAACTTTGTGAGTGCATTCCTAGCTTTCTAGTCAATTCCTATAAAAAATGAGACTAAAAATAAATTCAAAAAAAGATAAAATAATAAAAAAATTGAAAGAGTGTATATATTTATTGTTAAAAAATCCCCTTTGAAAATAAGGGATAAAGAAAGAAAAAAAAAAACAAAAGAAGATAACCATCGCCTCTGAGGTCTCGGTAGGTTGTAGGGATTTCCTTGATGTGAGCCCTACGTCTCATGCCTTGTATCTCTTTGAGGTGGAACCTTTTGGGAAGGAGAATAAATTTATATACTTTTTTGACTCAAAGTTATGAAAGAAAAGCTTTTAAAAAAATAAAAAAAAGTTGGAAGTTAGGGACCATTAACTAGTTGTTCCAATAGAATATGAAGGGTTAGCAATTAAACCATAGAAGTCATATTTAGTATTGTGATATTAGCTTGCTTTGTACAGGTTTTTTGATAGCCATTGTCCTTATCATTGACACTATTTCAGAAGCAATATTTCTAGTAGGAAAGTAGTGTGGCATTTTCTTTCCTTGAGAGATTATTATTGCTTATAATGGCTCTAGAATGCTTTCTCGTTGGTATGCTCCATGCATTGGGTGCAACTATGTTATGCACTCTAGTGGGAAGAGTAAGGGAATTGCTAGCTTGTATAAGTTTTTATACGCCTTAATTGAAAGATTTATCTTGTTTAATTTATAATACGACACAGTGTGGTTTTTGCAGATCTGTAGCTGTACTCATGAGAACGCTTCGCATTTAAGTGGGGGAGAGTATATTTTTCTTTTTGAAGTTCTGAAGCAGTGCTCATGTGGTAGTAGTGTTCACGATGTTGGATGTTCATGATGTTCGTTGTAGCTCTACTCGTCGCAAGGACACTTCACAATTAAGTAGGGGAGAAACAAAAAATGACCGAGACCAAGACACTTTTAGCCAAGTTCCCAAGCCATCTCCTAAGAGTTGTTGCACTAGATATGCGATATTTGTCACCAATTTCAATAAATTTATCTAACCTTCCAAGTATTTATGTCTCTTTTGCTATAATAGTCCAACTAATATCACTCATCAATACATAAGAACCAAGTGAGTCTACTCAGTTCTTTTATTTATCTTTTTAATAATCACTCATTGGTAGGTCTCTAGATTGGGTACTAGAATTCTAATCCTAGGATAATTATGGTTTCCCTCCATATTTCAGGGGTGGCTCCTCATAATTTACTCATGTCATACTTATGGCGGTTTATCCAGAAGTTATAGTTTGTTGAACTTTGAACAAGTTTATTTTTAAACATAGATCGTTATGATCTGTATACTTCGTTTGAATTCCTTATTATGTTTTTCTTCACCTTTTTATAAAATAATTCTTTTTATTTGTGGTTCAATTGAAAACATTCAAAAGAAATTAATCTAATGTTCCCTAAAATCCACAAATCTTGATCATGTTTTCAATATGTAGCCCCACTTTATCAACTGAAATTCATCATCGTGCTTTAAAATATTTAAATAATTTATTCATTTCAAATCTAATAAACACGTCATTCTTTCCTTTATTCTAAAATTAAGTAGCAAACAATATGAATACAATCTCCTTTCCCACACTCTAGCGTATTCACACACAAAATTCATTTTCTTTAGAAACCCAGAATTTTTCCTAGTTAGTAAATTTACTATTGGCCCTCCTCTCTTGATTAAGCTCAAGCATCCAAATGATGTTTTTGAAATAGAATATAGAATTTCAACTTGATGTTGACGCTTACCCTTATGCCATCATGTTGCCTAACTATGAATTTGGATTTTGTTTATGAATTTTTATATTTAATTTTTCAATTGTAATTTGTCCCATGTTATTTATTTTTGATAGATCATAACCAATTTGTCAATATTAATATTAATCAGAGAGTTCTCATACATTTTCTTGATCCCCATTTGACACAAGTTCAGTGTAGCACATATGTTCTTATTTTGTATAAAATCATAAACACAATGTTCTCATGTGAATATTTTCTTAGAAAATTATTTAATTTAATTTTTTTCTCTAAAATTTAAACATTTTAAAAATAAAAAATGATATTTTTAACTTCTCCATAAAATATCATAATTTTTTTATGTGGAAACATAAATTTCTATCAATAAAAACTCTTATTTTTACTTAAAATAATCATTTTTTAAATTTTAAAATATAGTAACCCTTCTTTAAAAGTTATTGAAAAAATTAATGGACTTTTCATTGTATAATATTTATTTTAAGAATATAAATGTAATAAATATTTACTCATAAGTTTTATAATAATTTTCATAAATAATTTAGAGTAGTTTTTAAGCATTTTAAGTATTTTCCTTTTTTTATAAATTAAATTAGAGAAAAATAAATATCAACACCCATTCAAAGTGAGAAATTTGACTTTGAAGCATTGTGTAAAAATTTTAAACTAAGAAAATTTTAATGTTACATGATTTATTTTTGTTAAATGAAATGAGACAATTACTTGGTAATATACATATTATAATTGTGTCTTTGAAAGCGTGTGTCCAACGGTCTGCTGGCTAGGGAATTCACTCTACACTGTCATCTCGAACGACGCTCCTCTTTGATCCATATTTTCTTATTGGTCCTCAAGCTTGCTAAATTGATCCACAAATTCTCCATGTGTGACCCAAGCTTTAGAAATTTCTAAGTCAAAGCTTAATTTTAAAAGAAGTTCTTCTATTTCTTTGACAACAACTCATGAAGTGACTCAATTGAGGGCATGTGGAATCATCAGGAAGCGATCTTTCACGAGCAAAATCTCAGATCAATGATCAGAACTAAAAATACTACTAATCGCTCTATCAATCAGAGGGAATGGTTATTGTTTTTAAAAAATGGCAATTGGGATGATGGCACCTTCTCCAGGGATAAAGAATGGCAGTAGATATTCAATGCTATTGTTATTTTTCAAGAATTAGTGTCTGGAATCTATTTCTATCCCTCCCTCTTCAATAAGAATGAAAACATCTCTCTCTCTCTCTCTCTCTCTCTCTCTCTCTCTCTCTCTCTCTCTCTCTCTCTCTCTCTCTCTCTCTCTCTCTCTCTCTCTCTCTCTCTCTCTCTCTCTCTCTCTCTCGTCTGTGCTGCCAACAAAAATGGTGCCATCATCTCTCAATATCTTTCTTGGAATGATGGTGATGATCACTAGATTAGGGATGATGATTAAGAGGAGTGATAGAATGATGAGTTCTTTCTCTCTTTTCTCTCTGATAGGCATCCCCCTAGTTTCTTACCTTCTCCTTCTTTGTGCCTCCTCTCTCCTCTCTCCCATGGTACCTAGAAAAACCTACGCCTCTTCCCATCTTCCCACGATTGGTAATGGCCCCTTATTTCCTTAATTTTTTAAAATTCTATTACCTTCTTTCATTCTAAAGCTCAATCAATCCTTTAAACTTCCAAATTTCCCCTCTATCACCTCTATCCATCAACACTAAGATATCAATAACCTTAGAATTTTAGGCACACACCTTCCCTCATTCAAAATTAGATTCATTTTATTTGAAAGACAATTTAGGACTATCTGCATTCAATTTTTTTTCTAGGAAAAAATCATTAATGATCTTCCATAGCACTACACCATTGTAATGCATATTATTCCCTTTTTGCAAGGACCCTATTGTTTTACTACCTAAGAAAAGCTATCACATTTTGTATCAAAGTCCACTTTTCTCTCATGCTACGGAAGCTCCCTTGAACGGACATTTCTTTTTGTTGTACTACAAAGACACGACCTCTAAAGACACAACTACAAACATTGCATCTACATAGAATTGATATAAACATTGGGTAAGAATGTGTCAATTGTATACAAA
Organism: Lygodium microphyllum; assembly: GCF_053477565.2. Taxonomy (NCBI): domain Eukaryota; kingdom Viridiplantae; phylum Streptophyta; class Polypodiopsida; order Schizaeales; family Lygodiaceae; genus Lygodium; species Lygodium microphyllum. The sequence goes on along the minus strand of NW_028229634.1, from coordinate 178,042 downwards.
GCCATGAAAAATTTTGCAATATCTGGTATTTTTCTAGGTGTTGTCACAGGTTGACATGAAAGCTAAGGGTAGACAACATGGTAACTATACATCCTCTAGTAATGCTGCTAATGATCAGTCAGATAGGGTGTTTGCCATAACACATACATTCGAAGGATATGCCTAAGTAAGGCTAGGGTGATGAAAAGTGGTACATTGACTTAGGTGCCTCAAATCATATGACCCCACATGGAGAGTAGTTTGATGAAATGACTATAAGCTCTAATGGCTATGTATGTACACATGATGATACATAGCATGACATGTTTGTACCATTAGTCATGTATGATTGGAAGAAAAAGAGTCTCTATGATGTTTTACATGTACCGTCTATCACTAAAAATTTATTGTCTGTTGCACACAAATGGCTAAGCAGAATCTACAAGTTAGATTCAATACAGATGGTTGTCTTATCGAAGAATATGAAAATGATTGCAAGCTAATCGCAAAAGGAAAAAAGGATGGCAAAATTTTTGCCTTAGATGCTACTATTCCTAAACTAAAGATAGCCATGTTTACTCATGACAATGGAGCAATTAGAGATGTGGAAATATGGCATAAGTACATTCGACATGTTAATATACAACGGTGGAAAACTATGTAGGAGAAGGAGGTTGTACTTGGTTTGCCCAAATTCAAGTATATGGAGTCAGGACATGCATGTTTCGCTTACCAGTTTGGGAAGCAAGCTAGATTTCTATTTGTCAAACATGCCAAGAACAACACTAGACCATTGCAGTTGGTGCTTTCAGATGTTTGGAATCTAGTAAATAATGAATCATTCAGTGGTGCACGATATTATGTCTTTTTTATTGTTGATTTCAGTAGATACACTTGCCTGTATATTTTAAAGCACGTATGAAGTGCTAGATATTTTCCAATACTTAAAAAATCATGCTAAAAATGATTTTGGGTGTTATATCTCATGCTTGAGATCTGATGGAGAATGTGAGTATGCCTCTCATGAATTTGATAGGTATCTGGTTGAGTATTTCATTAAAAGGTAGCTTACATGTAGTCAAACACCACAACAAAATGGTGTGGCAGAGAGACAAAACAAAGTGCTTATGGAAGTTGCAAGAACTATGTTAAATGAGAAGAATTTTCCAAACCGATATTGGACTGAAGTGGTTGTGACTACATTGTCTAACTCCTATAGCTAGTATTCATGATCTAACACTGTATCAAAAATTGTATGGGCATAAACTGGCTATCTACCATTTAAAATTCTTTGGATGTATTACTTATGTACACATGCCAGATGTAAAGAGAAAGAAGTTAGATCCAAAGGTTGTTAAGTGTCTTTGTTGGTTATGCATAGGACAAGAAAGCATACAAATGCTACAATTCCTCTACCCATGAGACATTGATTAGTAGAGATGTTATGTTTGATGAGTTAGCTTCATGGTATGGAGGTCCAAATATGGTTATTTTTTATGGACCAAATTATAATACTCATGCTGAAATTTATCCTTCTAGAAGTACTATTATGAGTGGACCTATAGATGATATGTCTCCTAATACTATTATAATACTCATGCTGAAATTTATCGTTCTAATAGTACTATTATGAGTGGACCTACATATGATATATCTCCTACGATCAACAAGTCACTTGCACAATCATGGTTCTATGTCCACTAATAGAGATATCTTAGTGAGAGGAAGATTAGATAAAGGCAAAGGAAAGATGTTTGAAGATATTACTAGGCCACTTACTTATGGTGTCATGAGTCACCTGGGAGTGACAACTTAGACAGTGAACTTGATATACCATCAATTACTAACTTGGAGTTGGGAAAAAAAAAGTATGTACCACCTCATGAGAGGGAATCTCATAATGCACCATAGTTGAGAAGGTCAACCAGAGTCATAAGGCTTGTTGATAGGCTGACTTACAATGGATATTCGACCAAAAATTTTGCTTAAATGACTAAAGTGATGGGCCTTTAAGAGCCTATGAAGCTCACTAAAGCAATTGGTGATGAAAATTGCTGTGAAGCTATGGATGAAAAGTATGTTGCATTAGTTGAAAATGACACTTGAGATTTGGTTAGATTGCCTAAAGTCAAAACACCCATTCACTACAAATGGGTCTATAAAGTCAAATGCAAAGCAGATGGATCTTTGGAGAGATACAAAGCACACTTGATTGCTAAAGGTTATGCACAGCAATATGGACTTGATTAAAAGGAAACTTTCAACCCAGTTGCTAAAATAGAAACTATGAGAATGGTCATTGCTTTGGCAGCATCTAAGGGATGGAAACTTTGGTAGATAGATGTCAAGAATGCATTTCTAAATGGGGTTCTGATTGAGGAAGTGTATATGGAATAACTCTAGGGTTATGTACATCCAAATTATTCATGTGTGTATGCTGAAAAATGCACTTTATGATTTAAAGCAAGCAACAAGAGCATGGAATGCTCAGATTAGCTCATATTTGTAGCAACTAGGATTTGAAATGGAAAATGCAGATCATAGTCTATTTACTAAGAAGACAAATATAGATTATGTATTTCTAGTCATTTATGCAGATGACTTGATCATCACTAGGGATGATGACTTTGGAATTTCTAAAATTAAGGCTATGCTATAGGTAGAGTCCAAAGTGAAAGACTTGGGAGAGATAAAATATTTTCTTGGTATTGAGTTAGTGCACCTCAAGGGATTTGGCTACTACAAAAGCAATATGTACATGATATACTACTCAAATATGGAATGATGGATTGCAAGCCCATGGAAATCACATTAGATCAGAATGTAAAACTTGGAGTTTATGTTAGCAATGAAATAGAGAATGTTATGATATGCAAGCAAATGGTAGATAGCCTGATCTATCTTACTATGACGTGTCCTCACCTCAATTATCTAGTGGGACTTATTTGTCAGTTTATGTAGAAGCCACATAAACCTCCCTTGAATACAATCACAAAGATTATGCAATTTATGCTAAGGGTACACCTAATTATGGGCTATTTTATGAGTTTGGAAAACCTCTTGAGTTGACAAGATATACTAATGTGGATTGGGCTTGTTGTTCATATGACAGACAATCTACGAGTGGATATGCTTTCAACCTTGGAAGCAGTATGATCAAATGGAGTAGCAACAAGTAGCCTACAACTGCTCTCTCTAGTACAAAGGTAGAGTATAAAGATGTAGCCCTAACTACATGGGAAGCAGTTTGGCTCTTGAAACTATTAAATGACTTGGGCATATAGATGGATAGATTAGTCACATTGCATTGTGACAACATTAGTGTAATTTTTGCTAGAAATCTAGAACACCATGCTAAATCAAAGTACATTGAAGTACATTATCATTTTATTAGGGAATGGTGCTTACAGGGAAGATAGACTTGATTCATGTGAAGGTTGAAGACCATGTAATTGATATTTTTACCAAATCACTTGGTAGAGATAAGTTCATCTATTTTAGAGAGCTACTTGGAGTGCAGTGATTGACTTGAGTTTGAGGGGGAGTGTTGAGAATCAAGCTCAATCTCAGTGACCGCTGACCCTAAACAAACTGACCCTAAATAACTGTAGCCTTAGCTATTATCTATCATATGGGGTATAATAAATGAGTCTGTTTGACTCAATTATATTTAGTTTTTGTGGTCAATTAATGATCTATCTCTTCACTATAGTGTGTGACTTAGTTGTTGTTGTGTGTTATTCTGCATCTATGGAATAATAGAGAATGAGGGCACATTGCTCTCTATTGTGATGGCTCCACCCCATGTCTGTCTCTCTCCCTCTCTTTGAACGTGGACTTGTCTCAAACCTAGGAGCCTACCAAGCCTTTGTAAGGAGACACATATCTTCCATCATTTTTTTATTTCCTTCTTTCCCCCATGAGACTTGTGACAAATCTCAGCCCATAGGCCACACTCAAAGCCTAGCCCCTCACTCATTAGGGGACTTTATTATGACAATAAAAAAACATGAACACTTGTATATGGGCTCGCTACCTTACAAAAGAAAGATGTTCCACCATTCATTATCAAACAGTCAAGAATGACACCCAATCTTGTGAGCACCCTTCAAGTGAGAAACTAGTAATAGAGGCATCCCACTTAACAAGGATACTCAGCCCCTAGTCCAAGACTTGGCCTCAAATCCATGAACACAAGAGATCCCTACCTCTTCCTCTCAAAATATAGAAGAGCAACCAAAAAGAGAGAAGGTGATATAGATACCTAGCATTGAACAAGAATCCACATTGTTGCACCAAACACCTTCTTTGACTACAAAGAAACAAACTTGTAAACCAATACTAGCTAAAAACCCATAGGTTAAAAGCACCCGCATCAAGAAAGGGAAGCCCTCTTGGTTTAATGAAATATGACAAAAAAACACCATGCTCAGCAAAACAATGTTGATCTTAACCCATGATCCCTAGAGAAACTCACCTAAAGTATAAACCCTAGGCGGAGGGATAGGAAGGGTATTAATTTCCATGATACTTCCTCTTTACTAAAGTTTATATTCCATCCACCACCATTCGAGGTAAAATGATTTAGAAAAATCATGTCCAGGAATCAATATCAATAGATAAGCTTAGGCTTATAATGAAGTGGGAGCTCATGCTTGATCACCAAGACCCACAAACCACTTATTGTTTCAAGTATTTCAAGCGGGCTCTAATGGTTATATCTCACCTAGCCAATGCACTTCTGATCCTACGACTGTAGTGAGCTTACCTTGATGCTTGAATGAGTAACCTCCTCCCTCAAGCACTCCGGCAGCTCCACGATCTGTGATGTGAGCTCAAGCAAGCTCAACCCCCTACCTTCAAGCTCCATCCACCATAGCCGCACACACGAGACAAAAGAAGATAAGAGAAGAAGAGAGGAGAAGATGGAGAGCTTCTCCACCACAGTCCCTCACCCTCACACACTCACTCCCTCACACTCTCACACTTCCTCTCTCAAGCACAAGCACAAGCACAAGCAAGAGGAAGAGGAAGAGAAGAGAAGAAAAAGAGAGCTACTTTTGCCACACACCAAGAATGAGCTTCTCCTTCACTTTTTGAGTTTATATACAAGCCCTTAATCCTTTGGGCACCCATCCCCTTTTTTACATGACCAGGTGTCTTGCCAAGGTCCTCTTTTCCTATTCCCTTCTATTTACCTTATCCCATCACCTATGCTTGTCTAGATTTTACAATTTTCACAGGAGGGAGCCTGCCGCTCTTTTACAAAATTTCAGGGGTGTCTTTCATTTAAAAATACATCTTTCATCTTTTGCATTTTTCTAAGTTTACCTTTGCATCTTTTTGCTTGGGGTTAACATATAATCTTCAATATCATGACCTAAAACCACTATCGAGTTCACACCTCTTTCTACAAAATCTTTGCATGTTTATGTACAAGGTGGGACTAATACCACCCTAAACATTAACACATTGTCCTCCACTTGGATACTTTTATTGCAAGGAGATTGAAACCAATATACACTTGGTGTATCCAATGGCTTACTTAGATCATCCCTCAAGTCACTAGGTACAACATTGCCCTCTCTAGCTAGACTTTTGGGCCTCCAAGTATCCTTAGGTCAAAATATCTTTTGTCCAATTATAAACATAGTTCCTTACTTATCATTTACACACTCCGTCAAGAGGACTTGTTGTATAGGGTAAGAACCAAAATGGAGATGAGAAGCCCAAACATCTCCTCCTCCTCATTTTTTTCTTTTGCTTGGATGAAGAAGGTCATTCTTCTTTAAATGGCTTCCATGAAACATGGTTACTTGTAACATTCATACTAGCATTAAAGTCTATCCCATTAATAAATAGTTCTCTTAATCCATCTCCAGGTAATGGATTAAACCTCCTTAGCCAAAGCCTAGTGCAATCATCAAAGATAGCCATTTAAGACTTAGTGTCACTATAAGCATGCCTCTTAATAGCCAAGAACTTACCAATAACTCAATGTAGATGCAAAGTCTTCTGAAACTCATCTAGAAACAAGTCATAGAGCTCTTGGATTTAGCTTATGGGTTTTCTAGGTAGACTTTTATACCACTTTTAAACAACGGTACTAGAGAACCACAAGAGCTTATGGGTAATTATCAAACCCAAGAGCATAACATATTAGGCCAAATTCCTTAATGTATACCATAGCAAGACCATAAAATATAGGAAGATCTTGAAATTGAATAGGAGGACACTTGGATCTAATCTTTGGGATCTACACTCAATCATCCAAGTCCATACTTCATTTACAGTGGTTTGCACATTGTTACGAGGATCATTCTTTCTATCCTTAATTACTATATGTGGATCAACCCCTTCCTTGGTTATAATATTGCTAGATAGGATGATAAGGGTGGCTAGCTTGCATGAGGATACACCAGTATTACCTAAGGGATACTTAACCTTAAAGCTTGATGCCTCCTACTCCCTTAGGATTAGTCCCCCTCATTCTTGCAAATCATCAATGAGTTGACATATCCTTAGAATAGTGTCATGATGTGAAAGCAAGTCAAGAATTTTGACATCATGCATAGGAGGTCTAAATGCACTCTTAGCTTGAGTTGTATGTTCTACAATACTTTGACCATCCCTAGATTGAAAATTCCCCTTAAACACTTCACTAGATTGATTATCATGACATGTAGAAGAAGACATAACCCACAATGCCTCAAATTCAAACATAAGTCATTTGTAGGGCAGAAATATGATAACATCGCCCATTGGCTAACAACATCCCTTGCCAATCCACAAAGCATTGACATGCTATCTTTAGCACTTGTTAAACTACTCATCTTAAAATCTATGATATAGGCTTAAAGCCACAAGGAATGACCCCTTGTTTCTCTCATTCTACATTCAAATATAGCCTCAATAGTGGCTCTCTCACTCTCAAAGCTCACTATCAAACCTTACACAACCAACCCCCATGGCCCTTCGGCCATGAGCAACTGGTAAAAAAGTCAAAAGTCTCTCATGACACAAACACTATGTCTTTGTAGTCCACTACCTACCTAATTGTTAAAAGACGAATCTAGAGCATGGCAGCTATGGAGGTCGAAATATGTAAACTAGATTCATAATGACATGAACTAACAATTACACAAGTGAATTCGGTTCCAAGATGGAAGCTTAGACTCATAAACACAATCTTTTGTAAGAGACTGACAATGACAATGACACTAACTGAAACTACAAAGCATCATTGATATTGCATTACTCATCTTTAAAGTGATAGTCAAGTACAATGATTTATAGTAGTTGGGTTGTTCCATTCTCCTCGCTGTGCATATGGGATTCAAGATATCTCTTCCTAGAGCATATAGCATATGTCTATCTTGCATACAAAGCCACTTATGGGCACACATCCAACCTCTATGGGCATACATATCAAGCATCATTTTCTATTTTCAACACCCCCCCTTGATTGATGAGTTCCTACCCTTGCTGGCTTTTGCCCCCCCACATGATGACATGGGCCAGGAGACTAGCTCATAGGCAGCCTAGTCAAGTTAAAGCTTGAAACTTTACATATTTGGTAAGGGCTTTTACATCCACTATGGGAAACAAGATCCACTATGGAAAAACATGATCCACTTATGGGAAATTTTTTGTTGTCAACTACGGAATGTATTCTCTTCATCTTCTTTGTGCATCCTTTGTTTTTCCTAATCTTCTTGGTTTTCTTTGTCTTTGTGCTCTTTTCCTTTGTTGTACTCTTTATCCCATTTGTTGATGTGTGGTACGTGCCTTTTGCTCCAGTCTTCTCGACACGGTCTTTTTGCTCAATGCTTTTGTGATGCATATAAACAGGTACATTGCTTTGACTTGACAGGACTTGTTGAACCACTACATAAATCTTGCGATACATAAATTTTGGAATTCCATTTGGCTTTGTGAGGTCATTACATTTCTTTGAGCATACAATATGGATACATTTTTCTTTTGGCTTCATGACTTGATAGCACATCACTACATTAGCTTTGGATACATAGAATTTTGGGATTTCATATGGCTGTGACTCATAGCTTGACATTACATTGGATTTTCTCCTGAGATCATACAACATCTTGTCCTTCATTTTACTTGCTTTGTCACTCTTCACTTTGCTTGCAGCTTCTTTGGCTTTGATTTTTCTCTTCTTGTCCCCCTCAAGCAAAGGTACCACCAACTTTGAGTTTTGTATGATGACCAAGGCAGCTGGAATGTCTTCAAAATTCTTCATGAAAGGTATCCACATAAAAATCTTCTTATTTGTCATTGACATGACCAAGAATTAGTATTCAACAACTAGGAATAAGTAGCAATGAGTTAATTATTGAATGTGCTAAAAACCACAAGTGATGGCAGTGTCAAATCCTACCACGTAGTATCAAAAGATACTAGCTTGATTCTTGATGTTGTTGTTGCTTGATGTTTGATTCCTCTTGCTGATTTGGAGCGATACTTTGCTGGGAATTGAATGACTCAATGAATCAAAGTAGCATGGACTTTTTTGAGCTAAGAGAGGTGAGAAAGTGAAGAGATTTTTAAGCTTAAAATGAGGAAGCTATGGCTTCCCTGTTAGGGTTTACAGACGGCTGCTAGTTTTCCTTCCGGTGCAGCTTGTAGGAGAAGAATTTCTTTGAGATATTCTATGGGGAGAGAGCTTGGATATGGAGCTTTAAAAGTCCTATGGTTGCAAGGAGGATTACATCGTGTGCAGGGAGAATAGCTGTACGAATTGAAAACGGTGCAGAACAGGCAGTAATCTCCAATTTTCGTAATACTGGTGCATAGAGCAGCCAATGTCAAGCTCTAACGTGCCAGCTAGTTGCGTCCTGAGCAAGAGACAAGTCTCTAGAAGAGAACTACTTGAGATAGGCTCTAGTAGTTGAGGAGATCCAAGAGCTCCAAGTGCTGCAAGTTGAGTCTATTCCCTATAAATGCTGGGTGTATACCTAAGGTGCGGTGAAGTGAGCGAGTGATTGCTATTGAATTCCTTTGAACCAATGAGAAATGAAGTTGCAATTCATTAGTAATTAATCCCTTAATGCATGGTGAAACCCCACTCAAACTGATTTGACTAATTGGACTAGGGGTCTCTAAAAAATGCAATTCATTGTTAAAAATCATATAATCTATGGCGCGAAGCACATGTATGCGTGACTTTGGGGGGTTCATTATTAATTACAAATTAATTATGTATATTTTGTGTGTGTGTGTGTGTGTGTGTGTACACTGTGGATTAATTTTAGAAAATTAGGTGAGGTATTATGCCAAAGTTCTCATGCAACAGCGGGGGTTCCTTTTACAATTAACGGTTGAGTTCATTTTAGTTACAAATTTAGGAAAGTGCATTGTGTTAATTTTGTGGGTGCAACGGTTGAGTTATTTTTATTGACAATTACTTGTGTTATTGTGCACATGGGAGAGGGAAAAAAAAAGAATCCGTCAGTGTGTGGACACCCGTAAGGTCTGAAGCGTACAATCCCTCATCCAAACAATCCGTATAAGAGAAAAATCAATGAGTGAAAACAGCAGGGTGACTAGGTGTCAAGTATGGAAAACCTAATACTAACACCATGGTACAAAAGAAAAAGATAAGGGACATGACAAATTTTTCAAATGGATATATCATATGTAAGTTGAGTATGTTACTTGTATTTATTTATTTTTTGTTTTTCGTGTAAGGGCTTAACGATGTTTGTTGTTTATTTGGTTGTTTGAATTTGTTTGTTTTGTGGAGTTATAAATTGAGTTTGGTTATTTTGGGTTGGTTTTTGTTTGTAGTTTTTTTTTTCTTAGTTTTTTTTTAAATTAGAGGTGTGTAGGTGTGGTGGAAGGTTGAAAGTGTAGATGGATTTGTTTTTTATTATGTTTCTAGTTTTTTTTAGTAATTTTTAAGAACCAAATGGTGACTCAAATATCAAAAATAGGAAAAAGAAGTGTCTTGAATTTTTAGGAATTTTAACAACAATTTTGTGCAATGTTTCGCAAATCTGTAAAACATTTTGTTGACTTGATAAATAGTTTGTCACATAAAGAATTATGTGCACATGAGTTTGTTAAATTTTTATAGGTTTGGGGCAGGTCAAAAGCATGAAGGAATTTGTGTTTGATTTTGCAAGAATTTTTTGGAATTTTTTTTTAAAAAAAATCATTTATTATTTATGAAGGTTGAATGAATTTTTGGGAAATTTTGTAATTTTGGCCTTTTTTTGAAAGGAGTTGTCTAGTTTTGTGTTTGTTTTTGAATTGTAGAAATATGGATTTTGTTGTGTGGGGTTTTTTTGTTTTTAATTTAAATTATGTTTTTTTAATTTAAATGTGTTTTTTTATTTTGTTTTTGTTGTTTTTTTTAATTGAGAGAGGGGCTTGCGGGTTGTGTGGTTTTTATTATTATGTTTTTTTTTGTCTACTTGGGTGTTTTGATGGTTTTAAATTGTGTAAACTTGCAAATGGAGAGGGGTATGGGGGGTACCTTGGGTGGGCGGGATCTTAGGGTTGGGGATGGCCAGGAGAGGTCAGGTAGGAGGAGGTGGGCGGAGAGGAGGAACGAGGTGGCAGGCACAGGGCGGCGGGTTTAGTGAGGAGGCGACGCGGCAATGGGATAGGCGGCCGACGGGCACAGGCAGGGCGGCATCACGGCTTCTACAGCGGGGTGGTGTCGTTGACCTTGGCGGCGGCGGTAGCAAACAAAATAGGCGGCACCAACAAGGCGAGTGTCCAATGCAGGTGGGCAGCAAGACGGCGACGGCCGGTGGTTTTGCGGCAATCGGTGGCAGGTGGAGGAGGAGGGAGGGGAGCATGCACAGGGGGGGCGATGAGGAAGTTATGAAGAAAGGAGAGGGGTGGTTTGGGGGGGGGGGGGGGGGGGGGGTAAGGGTATGCGTGGGTGGGTGTTGGGTGTTTTGTTTGTTGTTTTTTTTTAGTTATTTTTTTGTGTGTTTGTTTTTTCTTGTTTAAAAATGTGGAAATAAACAATCGTTGGAGCCCCAATCCTGCAGTATGCGCGAGGGGCGAGGGTAAAAAAATTTGTGGTGCTAAGACTGAGAGGATGTATCAGGTTCCAAAGACTATAGAGTGCGTTCGCATGGAAAAAACAACAAAAATACCAACAAAAACATAATAAAAATTAATATGAAAAAATTTGTTCATCGAAACGGAGGGCAACCAAAAGGAAAAATGTCAAAGGAAGCTTATAGGACAAGATCGTCGGGTCAAAACATAGTTTGGATGGTGTTAGGGGGCATTCACATGGAAAAAATAAGAAAAATAAGCATAAAATATCACAAAAATTTTAATAAAATAAAATTGATAGGCTGGATCAAGGCGAGAGAAAGAGGAAAATCGTGCAGGGGACTAATTTGGACAAGGCTATTCAATCCAAATTCAATTTTGAGGTGGTTAAAGTAGGTTTACATGGAAAAAGTGTCAAAAACGCACATGAAAATTCTCGAAAAGACAAAAAATTTATTAACAAACAAAAAGGACATCAAAATGATGGGAAAGAAAAAGAAAAAATATCCCAAGGAAGGTGTAGGTCAAGGCGGTCACATCAGATCATTGTTCCAAAGCGGAAAAGGTGTGTTTGCATAGAAACACGTTAAATGGTCAGAAATTTTTCAAAAATTAATAACTCATGATCCGTGGCTTAGAACAGGGGGCTATAAAAAGTAAAATTATCCAGTTCGAAGGAACAAACAAGGTTGTGGTTTATTCATTATACTTTGATGGAGCTTCTCGAGAACCTGCTAAGCATGCGAGTGTAGGGCTTGTCACAAAAGACCCCCATTGGGATGGCTCTGTCCACCTGTGCGCTTCCACTATGAAGCTTAGATGGCGATCTAGACAGAAGATAGGTGAAGAGCTTAAGGCTAGCTAGAACAACTCTGACTGGGTGAAAGATAGATAATGGATGGTTGTGAAGGGGTTTAGCTTTTATAGCCCGTGAAGGTGGTTAGGTCGGCATGACCGACCTACCATATGAGCCTTCACTAGTCGGCCAGGGAATATTCCCTTTACCGTCGGGCCGGGGGTGCTACTCTCGGACCCCCGCCAGAGGGGCCAACGGCCTCCTTGGGACCCCCCATCTAACCCAAATATTAGATCCGCAATGGTCACCTTTTTGCCATCCGGTCACATAGACCTCATCTGATATACAAGTCAGGACTCAACCAATGTCCGGGCTCACATTTGGCTTCTCCTCCTAATGGGGGCCTTACAACTTTGAGCACCATGGATCATTGGTGGCACCTTATGAGGGTGGGGCATTGAGCATATCTAACAGACACATCCAATTGTTCAATGGCATATTCATTGGACACCCCTTGTCATTAATGCAAGGGGTTAGCTAATAATTTGATGCATTTAGTGTAGGGCCTGAACGGCCATCCCCTTGGTCTAGTTTTGTGCTTCAGTAGGGTTTATGTGGAGACCAAGGGTTTGCTTTCAGCGGTAGGCTGTTGAATGGTGTGCTTCATGGTTATATTTTTTTAGGTCAAGAGGGCCATTTATTTTGCAATAAAATGGTTTATTTCGTTAGGTCAAGAGGGCCATTTGTTTGTTTGGTGCGAGTGAGATTAATAGATTTTGTTTTACTACTGTACTAAACAGATTTGACGAAGCACTTGAAGGGAGCATGCTACTGCACAGAAGCTTCTTAGGGCTAAGTCCAGGCGATATCCTTCCTTTACAAGTTCTCTATCTTTATGTTGTATATGTAAATGTATGTGGATTTTGTTTTAGTGTTGCACTAAACAAATGGGCCAATGCCTTATTTTCCTAGGGGTGACATTTAGCCGAAGAATAAATAAGGATGGTTGGAGCAAAAATAAAAGTGAACGAAAGAAAAAAGAATTATTGTCACCTTGTGAGAGTTTGGTAGGTTCTTGGGTACCATGATAGGACCTGAGGCCAATGCCTTATTCTCCTTGGGTCACAATATGCTCAATTCCCTCCTTTTTACACACTCAAGTATAAAATACTAAAGAATAAAGAAAATGGAAAAATGAAAAATTTATGACTTTCAATAGACTAAGTTATAGGAGTCCTCACCTAGTAGAAGTTCCTAGTCGAGTTATCCTAGGTTAGGTTGGTAGGTTAGACCATCACTTAGGATGAGTTGATCAATAGCTCTTTTTAGCCAGTCTTTTGTGTTGGAGCAATTGGTTAGTGACTAGCTCTGAATCTTTGTTAGATTATGCTAGGCCTATCCCTCGTGGACTTTATGCCTTGTTTTTGTCAAGGGATAGGGTGAGGGGGCATGTGTTTGTACTTTGTTGTGTATTTTTATTTGTAGTAGCTTGATGCTCCCAAGATAGAGTTTCAGGCAATCAGGACCAAAAGGTGCATGTCTTACCAACTCTTTCCTCAAATCAAAAGCTCGATGGCAAGAATTATTACATCTGGCAATGCTGGCCATTCTAGAGTCCTATGATTTGGCGAAGCTTGTTATAAAGGCTATTCATCGTCCTTCTTCGTGAAATGAGTCTCAACTCTCTTCCAGTGATAAGGTGGAGTTGGCAAAGGCTCAAGCACATTGGGATAAACTCAATTCTCACATTCACTCGTTTTTATTTCTCTCATGTACTACAGTTGTTATCTCTCATAATGACCATTTGATGGTGGCCCGAGAGATATGACTGGAGCTTGATCAGGTGTACAGTCATGAAGTGAGTTTCTTTGGAAGTGTAGATGCGAACCATGAGTATCAACAAGTCATCTTCTATATGAGAGCATATCAACAAGCTGAGACAGCTTCAGATGTAGGTTCAAAATGCAAGGAAGGTGATCACTTTTGAAGACATGGCGATAACTCTTCTTTCACAGTTACTATCTTGTTTCAGTGGTTTTTATTCCGCCTTGATTGCTTCAAGATGGTCTAAGACTCTTCAATGGGAAGAGTTGGTTCCTATAGTCTTGGACCAAGAGGAGCAATTGAAAGGGACCAATGCTTCTAAATTTAAGAAGGACAAAGAAAAGGAGTCTACTTATCACATTTGTGGAAAAACAGGTCACGGGAAAAAGGATTGCCTTGACAAGGAGAAGGAGAAGGAGAAGAATGAAAAATCTTCAAAGGATTCTAGAGCGATGGTTGCTTCCTTATCAGCTACTTTCCTTCACTTGGAGGTGGTTGAGGATTTGACCCTAACGGCTTCTGATGCTATGTTGATGGCCCCATACACTCAAGAGTGGATTGTTGACAGTGGTGCCTCCTGGCACGCGACCAAATTCTCATTGGTGACAGTTCATATATTTCTATATAGGTTCGAGGAAACATGCATCTTATTCTAAATGGACGTGTGGTGCCCATACATCCAAGGGACTTTATGTGACGGCCTTGGGATACCATCTACTTTCGGTGCACAAGATATGTGCCCTCAGCCTCTTGGTTAAATCTGATGTGGATTCTTTTTAAATTCTTAATCGCGGATCGAGATAGGTTCTTTCTTCAGATTATGAGGAGAATGGCATCTACAAGTTGTGGTCTTCTTCTAACTTGACTTCTCTTCTTCTTACCTCACAAACTCAGTCCAAGCTTTGGCATGCTTGGTTTGGCCACCTCAATTATGATTACCTTCGAAAGGCATCAAAGGGCCAGCTTGTTTGAGGTTTGCCAAATATTGTGGTGACCCAACAGCCTTGTGTATCCTTTATCCATGGGAAGCAGACTCGTGATGTTGTTCCCATTAAGGCTTCGAGATGGTCTTTAGCATCCTTAGAGCTTGTTTCTACCAATCTTTGTAGACCGATGAGGACGGAGTCCCTTCAAGGGAGCTTGTATTTCATGCTCATTGTGGATGATTATAACAAGATGATATGGGTTTATTTCTTGAAGCGGAAGTCGAAGGCTTTCTCCAAATTTAAGGATTGGTTGCTCTTTGAGGAGAATTGATCAGGCCGGAAGCTGAAGACCTTTCAATCAGATATAAGGGCGGAGAATTTGTTTCTAATGAGCTTGCTTGTTTTTGTACGAATTGTGATATTCACTAGGAGTTTGCCAATACAAACGCCCCTCAAGAGAATGGCATCGTGGAGCAAAAGAATTGCAGTGTGATAGAGTTGGCATGTACCAAGATGGAGCATCTGCAAACACCTCAATGTCTATGGGTTGAGGCTATCGCTACCATAGTTCACATCCTTAATCATTCCCCTACTTCCGCTGGTATGACTCCATATGAGGCGTACTTTGGGTCTAAGCTAGATGTTTTTTACTTCAAGGTTTTTGGGTGTGATGCCTATGTTCACATCCCGAAGACTCAGCATGACAAATTTGAAGCGGCTTCCAAACAATAGGTGTTTGTGGGCTATAGCTCGTAGTCTCAAGGCTACCGATTGTATGATCCTGTTAAGCGAGATGTCTATACAAGCTATGATGTTCGGTTCATGGAAGTTCTAGCCTCAGAGGGGAGAGCAGAACACCCTATTCTTGGAGATCCTAATGATAGCTAGGTGCCCGTGATGACTGTGCATCTTAACGACTCTTCTTCAAATGAGGAGCTTAGTTCTTGGCCACCAAATTCACTAATTGCTCCCTCACCATCGATGGACCTTCCAAAAACTTCAGCAGAGGGAGAGCGACGAGATCCGGCCTCCTCCTCATTGGACTTGTGACCCTCTTTGTGATGTAGGGATTGAGGGGGTCCATGAGGAGTGGCAGCCCCGCACGATGGCCCATGGCATTCTCAAAGAAACCAAGCATATCACGCTAAGCTTGTTTACACTAATTACCATTTGATGACTCGTATCATGCAGGATCGAGAGCCCACTTCCGTGAATGAGGCTTTACAGCATGATCATAGGCAGAAAGCGATGTCGCAGGAGATGGAGTCGATTGAGAGGAATGGCAATTGTTTGGTTTCTCGTATGGAAGCCTCCTCATAAGAAGATCATTGGAGTCAAATGGATCTTTAAGACCAAGTACCATAGTGATGGCACATTAGACAAGCACAAGGCCTACCTTGTTGCTTAAGGTTTTGCACAGCGCCACCGAGGCATTGATTTCCATGATACTTTTGCCCCTACAGCTCGGATGGCTACTATTTGCATAGTTCTTACCTTTGCTAGCCATAGGAAATGGTCGGGGGTCTATAAGTTGGATGTGAAGTCTGCCCTCTTGAATGGGGAGTTGAAGGAGGAGATCTATGTTGAGCAGCCTCCAAACTTTGGTTCTTCTTATGATAAGGTACACAAGTTGCAAAAGGCTCTCTATGGCGTTAAGCAAGCTCGTAGTGCTTGGAGTGAGAAGATTGACTCGTTCCTCCAAGAGAAATTAGGGTATCAGCGTTCCAAAGCCGACCCCCAGTTGTATGTACACACCTGAAGTGGAGGTCATGTATTGTTTGTCCTTTATGTGGATGACCTGATTGTGACAGGTGACCATACTCAGATGGTCGATCAGATGAAGGAAACACTTCATGAGAAGTTTGAGATGACAAATATGGGAGTTCTTCACTTCTTTCTTGGTCATGAGATCTGTCAAACTCCGAGGGGAAGCTATAGGTGTACTGGCTAGGTTCATGAGTGAACCCAAGATGGTGCATTGGCAAGCTACTCAAAGGATTTTGCAGTTCCTACGAGGGACTCTTGATCTTGGGATCTATTACCCCGCCAGTATAAGTGCTATGGACTTGGTACTTATAGGTTGAAGTGATTTAGGTTGGGCTAGTGATGTGGATCATCGGAGGTCCATGACACGTTATTGTTTTACCTTGGGTATTGGTGTTGTTTCATGGATCAGCAAGAAGCAACCCATGATTACCCTCTCTTTGACTAAGGCACTGTATCGGATGGGGTCTTCTACTACATGTGAGGTAGTGTGGTTTCGCAGGCTCCTAGAGGAGCTTGGTTGCTCGTAGACCAGGTCCTACTATTCTACAATGCGACAATGAGAGTTGCATTGCCTTGGCAAGGAATCATGTGTTGCATGCTTAGACGAGATCCAGTATCATTTCATTCGAGAGAATATCCTGGATGAGACCATTTCCCTGGTCTATGGCAAGATAGAGGATAATCTTATCAATTTGTTTCCTAAGGTACTTTCCCATGCTTTACTTCGATAGCACTCCAAATCCATTAGTCTTCTGCCATGTTTTGGATTTGAGAGGGGGTGTTAGAGATTGGCATTCCTCCCTAGACACACAGTTTCAGATCTAACAACTCCTCCAGGTAGTCCATGTGGCAATCTGTTTGTACAGCAGGTGTCAAGCGCAAGTGCCATGCGGCATAGTTAGCTAAGTTTGCTACAGTGTCAGACAGTGCAAGTTGGATAGCTGCTATCCAATTGGCTACATTAAATGTAGCCGACCTGTATTATTTTTGACATTTTTCTTGCCCTATTTATTGGCCCTCTCCAACAGTTGTTTTCACATATTTCAGGCTGCAAACTATGGATACTACCCTTGGGGAGGCTAACAGAGACTAAGATCTTCAAGGTGGAGACATACGCATATATTCTCTCTGCACCCGTGTATATTTTTGCATCCTTATATGGCATTCCTCACTGCAAATTTTATGTGTTTCATTGTCTCTTTCTCTCTCTCTTCTCCCTCTGTTCACTCTTTGTCTTGGTCATTCGCTTCCACATTGCTTCACTCTGACAGAAGTCTCCTGGATGCATTACAATTGATTATTTGAACTATCAACCAATGATGAAAGTGTGAGGATCCTTGAGCTATAGGATAGTACAATTTTCTATGGGGACTGATTATGTGAGAAAACAAAAATATATCCTAGAATGTGTAGCTTGAAAAGAGAGTGAAAAATATTATGCTTGTGTTTTATGTTTAGACAGTGCATCTTGGGACCAATCCCTGGGGTGTAGAAGAGTTGTAGGAGCCACAGCAATCAGCTAGGGGTGCTCTGTATGTGTGTGCAACAAGATGTTAGTCACCTATATGTGTGGAATACTCCCTCTATTGGAGTTGGGATGGGAAAATTTCTTGGACTACAAATCGATACAAACGCATGATTTAGCTAGATGAGTATATAGTCTCTAGATACTCCTAGCTAGGAGGCTATGAGGATGGTTTGGTGAGCATAGGAGGCCCAGCTAGAGCCATAGAGCCAGTGTCTGCCGACCCATTTTTTGTCTCGATAATTATCCAAACGCTCTTGGTCGCGAGGTCACGTGGGTTTTTTGGTGTGTGTAGGAGTCAATCTTCTAGAGCCTTAAAGCTAGTGTCAGGCCCATTCTTTATCTCGACAAGTGGTGTGTTTGCCGAGAGCCACTTATAAGTGGTGATTTCTGAACCTTGGTTAAAAAGAGATCTTAGATTTTATAACCTTGACCATTACGGGTGTGTTAAAATATTTACAAAATAGAGTTTTCCCCGGGATTAAAATACTTGGCTTTTCCTATATAGAATCTACTGATGGACATAATTAATTATGTAGATTATGAATCCTCTACGAAGGATAATTCATGTGATGTGAAAAGTAACCATTTACATAAATTATCCCATGGCATCAGTGGCTGTAAATGGTTACTTTCCACATCATATGAAGTATCCCATGGCATCAACAACTATAAATGGTTACTTTTCACATCACATGAATTATCCCTTGTAGAGGATTCATTACTCTACATAATTAATTAAGTCCATCAATAAGTTCTATATAGGCAAGCCAAGCGTTTTAATCCATGGGCAAACCCCATTTTCCAAATATTTTAGCACATCCCTAATGGTCAAGGTTATAGCTTTTTAGATCTCTTTTCAACCAAGGTTCGGCAACTGCCACTTATATGCAACTCCTGGCAAGTGCACCACTTGTCGAGACCAAAAACAAGCCTAACACTGGCTTTAAGTCTCTACTTGAGCTCCTGCACATACCAAATAGCCCACATCACCTTGCGAGTAGGAGCATCTAGATAATATGAACTGGTTTATCTAATTGATGCATTTGTAGACAAGTTTCAAACTATAGTCCAATGTACTGCCCATCCTCACTCCAAGCAAAGGGAGAATCCCATATATATAAGTGACTAACACCTTGTTATATACACAAATAGTGTACCCTCCAAATGATTGATGTGGCTCCTACGGCTCTCCTACACCCCATGGATTGGCCCCAAGATGCGACATCTCAAACATAAAGAACAAATGTGACAAAATCCTCTCATGATGTATATAACAATCTGGAAATATTTCAGTCTCACATAACATCTCCCAAAAGATCACCATGCTATCTTACAACAAAGGAACCTCACACTCAATGTTGGTTACAACTAGGCATACAAGTGTTATGCATCTAGGAGTTTTTCTTTTGATACCATGCTTAAATGCAAATGCAATGTGTATAACTCATTGTGCTCAAACAATTTTAGCTATAAATAATGGAGTGTTATGTGAAAATAGTCTTTCCATGATTTCTTTTCTCTAACATTCAATTGCATTGCAAAGGGATGATACCAAGCTAACGCGTGCTACTATTCTTCTTTCAACTTAAATAAACTGAAGCCTATATGCCATAATATGCAATACAATCATAACTTATTCAAACCTTACCTCTTTTCAACCCTTTTTCTCCTACTACTGAGGTTTAGCTTTCGTGCATATGTGTAAAATAGTTTTGTTGTCATGTTTTGTATGAATAAGCAATAAATATACACTTTTCACACAAATGAAGGTAGACTACGGAGAATTCTAATTCCCTACCCTCATTACATATCCACACTCTCTCTCTTAAAAGACTATTTTTCATGGTTTTTTATTTATTTGAACATAAATTACTAATTTTTTTATTAATGTGACTAGTATGAACTATGGTTCATTAGCATATCAATTATTATTCCATGTGAATAACATTGAATCCTCAAAACCCAACAAAATCTTTATTTTTGTATTAAATCTCACATCTCAAATTTTACAATTTTAATCTTTTTCATGTAAACGACTGAAAGTGACCAATTTTTTTATGATTTTAGATCTTGTGCAAATACAACCTAAGCATTTTCAACCATTTTTCACAATAGACCAATAGATATGACATAATATGTAATAAATCGGCACTTAAGCTAAATTATGCATACATGACCCATCATATTGAGAAAAATGGAGCCATTGACACCATCACACGATCACTACTAACCACCCTCACTTTTTCTTACTCGATTCCTTGCACCTTGTCACGAAAAGGCACCCATTCTCCCCCATTCTCTTAGCCCACATGAACAGCAATTATGGTGAGAGAGAAAGAGGAGATATAAAGACTAAAATCTGAACTTTCAAAAGAATGTATCATTTCTCATGCTTGTTGCAGCGATTTGAGGTGAAGAATTACATGAATCCATGGCCCAACTTATTCCTCATGATTTGACCAATTGAAAATTGCCAATTTCTCTTCCATGAAGGGGTGCGTCGAAAAATGTGACGCCCTCCCATCTCGTTGAGTTTTTGAGCTTTTTTGCCTTCTTAATTTTCATAAACACTAACGTGCAAATTATTTCGTTCATTTCATTCATGTTCACACTACCGATACAAGTGATTTCAGGCCAAAGAGGGGCAAACAACCTCAAATTTGCAATCCGAATGAATAGGCAACTTCCTGGCGCATTGAAAACTATTATTTGGCCTATGTCGCTCACTTTCCGTAGATCAAGGAATTCATTTATAATGCCAAACCTTGCGGCCATTAAATGGAGGGTCAAATGGGCTCCAATCAATGAACGAACACTTGCATTGGATTCTCGATGTCGAAATCCACCTAGGTAAACACCAGCTCTTTTATCTGTGATCAACACATTTTTTGCCAAAACTGCCACGTTTACAACTCCTAGGCCAGTTTTGCACTTTAAATTCCGTCTTAAAACCACCTCTCAAGTATGTATGTATACTGTATTATTTGAATGGCACCTCAAATTGTCCAATATTTCCCCTTGGCTTCAAGGAGCTACTCATGCTCACTAGAGTGGAACCTTATCTATAAGGCGAACTTATCCGATTTCATGGCTAGGTCATTGCCACTAGCCCTACTAGATCCTACCATATGTAATGTTTTACTATCCTCCTACATCAAGTGTACAAGCCATGTTGGGAGTTCCCTCATCACCCTATCCTCCAAGTGTTTAGGAAAGGTCTAGCTCTTTCTTATCGTGGTAATGTTTTCCCAGTTACTTCATCACATCTTGCCCTTGAGTCACTAAATAATGGTCTTCTCTTTTCTTAGGGAACCCTAAGAGTGCCCTTAGTTTGTTGAATTAAGACCCACAAACTTATAATGCCACAAAAATGACATATATTTAACAAACACTCACATTGTTAAGTTATTTCAATAGTCTAAACGTTGAGAATTGGCTTTGTCAACAAAAGCCCAGGGGATCCTTGGAGAGCATTGCTCTCGAATTTGGATCCTTGGAGAGCAATCCTCTCATATTCTCTAT
Source organism: Lygodium microphyllum (assembly GCF_053477565.2). Taxonomy (NCBI): domain Eukaryota; kingdom Viridiplantae; phylum Streptophyta; class Polypodiopsida; order Schizaeales; family Lygodiaceae; genus Lygodium; species Lygodium microphyllum. The sequence goes on along the minus strand of NW_028229634.1, from coordinate 156,660 downwards.
AGGGCCTGACTCTTCTCATGTATTTGAATCAATTATTACTTGTACAAGTGTTTGGAATTAATGTGAAAAGAAGTACTGAAAGGGATGCCAATGTTTTTGGGCCAATCAGATATTAACTCATCTTAGTTTCTTCAAGGCAAACTAGCCCAACGTGGTAAAGTATCAAATTTTCTATTTATTACATATTTTCTAAATTTGTTATTGTCTATAAACTGTTGTAAATCTTTGTATTTTAGGGCTCCAAATTTCCTCTATTAAAAAAATGCCAATTTCGTGGTTCCATCACCAAGATGCATTGACTCTCTTAAGTAGGTGGGGACTTGAGGCATCTAATTGCAAGCTAGAAGATCGAGGACTTTGCTAAAATTGTATTCAACTATCATAAACTTCAACAATCATGTCTCTTCTAGTAGTGAAGAAACCTATTATGGTGATTTCTAATTTAAAAATGATGGAAATAATAAATTAAAAATGGTGAAGAAACCTATTATGGTGATTTCTAATTTAAAAATGATGGAAATAATAAATTACCTAATCATGTTATGGACTTTCAATATGGGTAGTATGTTGTATATGTTGGTTTGTTGATGTAGATGGGACTTAAACATATGTTAAGGCTAAAAGTCAAGGTTTAGATTCATGGCGATTTCGAAAATGTAATAATGTGTATGTTGGACAATAAGATATGCATCCAAATATGGGACATCCAGGATACTTTGATGGTGGATCCGTGTTACATGTTGTGGTTGGTCATGGTACGATTTCTATTGGTGTGCATGGCACATGTGTATTTGGCTCGTAGCCATGAATGCATGGGTAAATGTATCCAAGCATGGCTATTGGAATGCAAAATATCATTTATAGTCACATTGGAATGGTCTCCTATATGCAAACGAGCATATTTACAATGCATCTGGTGCTCCTAATATACTTGATACACATGAGGTTCTTATGAAAGCGGTGCTAGAAGACACATGCAAAATGCAATTGTACTATCCCATAAGCAAAGTGAGGAAGAGAGACATATCCAAAAAGCTATAAAATGATATACTTTGCTCGTAGTTCAATGCAGACAACCACTCAAAGCTATCATGTTTGTGCACTTTTTCTTGCTCTATCCTTCATAGCTTCTATTTATCTCTAGCCTTGGTCCATGTTTTCTAATAGAGATTAGGATTGGTTAACTAAATGCAATGTTTCATGTGGGGTCAAGCTGGAATTGCAACAAGTGTACCACTTTTATAACAATGTGAAAGTTCAAAGGATCGATGTGATCCAGATAGTTTATTTTGTCTCATTGAGTTTGCCTTTTGCCTACAACTCTCCTTTTTTTGTTGCAACAATTACCCCTTCTCTTCACTATGTGTGTGTATGTGAGTGCAACTACATGTGCTGATGGTGGAATGCAGTGACTAAGTGGGGGTGTATTAGTGCATGGGTGTCCTAGGTTTATGTGAGTGGAAGATATACTAATTTGTGTGTTCAATAGTGGTTAGAGTGTCTACGTGCAATGCTCGACGTGCAGGCTTTGCTAGGAAGAATAGATGGGGGTGACACATAGTACATCATGTTAATGCATGAATTGGTAATACAATGGTGCACTAGTGCATGTGCACTTATACATGGGTGCAAGGATAGGACACAATTATAGTACACTATGGTTTTATAGATTTCCGTGCCTTAAGGTACGCAGATGCAGATTGAGAAGAAGGGTGCCCTAAGGTGTGCTTAGAGACTAAGCTTAGTGTAGAATGCATGTGCATTGGGCACAAGTGCGACTATGTGTGAGCATGAATGGGTATATATGTAATGTGCTATGCGATTCTAAGTGCGACGTACTATGGTGGACTATGTGCAAGTACAAGGGCAAAGGTAAGAGGCAATGCACTCCAACACATACAAGTCCACACCACTACACATAAACTAGGTTCATCTCTTTTCTCCTAAACAAAGTTCCAAAGCATACTTGTGCTTGGTATCACCAAGAAGGTTATTGGCCTCATAGACTTGCTCAAATTGTTTGGTAAAGCTATAAAGATCGTCATCAATGTGGTACTTTTCTAGTTGTTTCGCAACCAAGGGAATTTTGGCATGGTGTCTAACACATGGAGTGTTTTCCATTCTGGTTAGAATGGTTTGTGCAATGTGGGTCCCTACTTGCATCATATCAAAGCACTCAAATATGTGTCATTGCATAAGAATGTGATCTAAAAGGAAATATTATGATGAGCTTGTTGCTCTTGTTTTCAACAACATTCTACAGATACTCTCCATTTTTGCTTGCATAGTCACAAGCTAATGCCTATTGTCATTGTTAATTTCTAGTAGTTGGTTGAAGGTATTTATCCCTTGGCCTTGAAACTCTTGAAGTTTCCTTTCCATGGCCTCAAGAGTCATGGTTGAGACATCAAAGCTCACACCTTAGAAGCTATTGATTGAGGCTTGGAAGTCATCATCCAAGGTGTCTCATGAGTCACTTCTCTCCATTGTGATTATGTCGTCCCCATGGTTTCTCTTGCCTCTAGGTGGACTAATTGGATAATTTGGTTGACTAGGATGCAGATAGGGATACTTTCAACGTCAAGATTTGCTAAGACTAGGGTCTCTACTTTATGTGGGCATTGGAAGGTCACATCCACTTTAAAAGCGCATGCGCCTACATCGTGAACTTGAGTCCTAAGTATTTCTATATGTTCATTGTTCTAATTCTTATTTGTTGTCCTTGATTTTATTAAGTCTCCTATCCTTATATTTTTTTGTTTTAAAGATCATTTTTTTCAAATTTCTCTTCTAAAGATGGATCTAATTCATTTGTTGCAATGCACATAGAAACAAGCTCTAGCTTCACACTTTCTCCTTGCCTTGCTCCTTGTCTAGTGTCTAGAAGCTCCTTGTCTAGCTCTAGGCCCAGCTCCATGCCTTGCCTTGTATTTGTGTCCTTAGTTATTAAAGTTTCCCTCCCTTGGAGGATTACTAAAAGCATTAGCATTAGCATTCATTTCCCTACTAGTATATTGAGCATGGAAGTGGCATGGTTGGTTGCACTTAAAGCAATGCAGCTTATTATTTCCAATTATTGTTATTATTGTTGTGATTCTAGAGAGTATTGACAAGATTACCATGGCCTTGATTATAATTCTCTACTGATAACTCACTTGAGATATTTTGGTTTAAGGAAACCTATTGAACCTATTCTATTGCTTGGGAAGAATGGTCATCAGTGATTGTGCCATTATGAAGGCATCTTCTAGGTCAATGGGCCTCATTGCCTCTCCAACTACCCATCAAGAGATGGATTCAAGCCCTAATAGATGCATGCCACTTTGCTAGCTCATGGACATGTGGGGCATGTACTTTTGTAGTGTAGCAAAGCAAGAATAGTACCTTTATAGAGTCATCTATTGCTACTTATGGATGAAATTTTTGTTCATTTTTTAATAAGATCAACTCTCCCTTTTGGAATCCCATGTGCCTTGTCTTCTCATCAACATAAAGCTTCATGTGATCTTGTGCTTTCCGAAGTTTCACTTTACATTGTTGAAGCAGGGCATACATGTGCTCTAACTTCTCTTTGCTCTAAGGGTTTATCTTGTCATTAGACAGGATGGTAAAGAGGAGAATATTATACCCATATAGTGTCTCAAAAGGGGAGACCCTAATGCTAGAGTGGATGGAGTTTCTGTATGCAAACTTAGCCAAATGGAGCCATATATCCCAATTGTGTTGTACATTATGGGGAAAAAGTGCCTTAGATAAGTCTCAAGCCATTTATTAACCCTCTTGGTCTAATCGTTTGTTTAGGGGTTGTATTCTATGGATAAAGCAAGCTTGGTACCCATAGTTGTGAAAATTAACTGCAAAAAGTTGCTCATAAACTTAGCATCCCTGTCATGCAGTGACCTATGGTAGCCCATGTAATATAAACACATGCTCCATGAATTAAGTGGCCACTTGAGACCTGGTGTACTAAGTTTTAGTGGGAATAAAGTGGGTAGCTTTAGTGAGCCTATCAACTACCACATATATGCTATTCTATTCTTTCTTGGTTCTGGGTAGGCTTGTAATAAAATTTGTAGTGATATGTGTCCATTCCCCTTCAAAAATAGGTGGGTTGCAATAGACTCTGACTGGTCTAAGGATGATGTCCTTATTTTGTTGGCATGAAGCATAGCTAGATACAAGATCCTTGACATCCCTCCTTAGGCCCTTCCATGAAAGCTCTTGGCAATCATATCAAATGTTTTGAAGACATGAAAGCGATAAGTAGTGGGACACTTTACATGCCCACATACGTAATAGTGAATCAGCTACTACATTATCTTTTCTCCTAGTGTGAGAGATGTCAAAATAATAATTTTACAAAGTTTCCACCTATTACCTTTGCTTAGGAGTCAAAGTAGACTAAGAAAGGAAGTACTTGAGGACTTAGTAGTCGTTCTTCTATTGAGATGGTAAGCTCAATACATGTGGACATTGATGATGGACCACCCTCTTAGATGGATCCGCACATCTATACTTTGTACATCAGTGGTTATTATGACTCTTACATGGCCATTGCTTTATCACTTATACACATACCTACAACTAGTATAGTTATAGCACCAGTCAATTAGTATATTAGTCACTTATGCACTGTTTGACTTAATAGGCCACTTTTCTTTATGTTGTATCTTATCTATACTTTATGTATATTGTATTGTGTGTAAAAAGAAGAAGAAGAAATGAGAAATAAAAAATTTTGGCCACCATCTCTCTTCTTGTGTTCTTGGGTGAGCTTTCGCATATGTGTATGGTGTGTGTTTGGCACAGCAGCTCAAGCAAGTCCCCCTGCCATGTGATTCATGACATGATATGAGAGTGGCACCACTGAGAGAGGCTAGTTTTGAAGGTTGAAGTGAAGAAGAAGCAAGGATTCGAGCAAGCAAGCAATGTATTAGAAGCTATCCCTTTCTTCCACTCTTTCTCTTGGGTAGTGCTTGTGGAGGCACTAGAAGCAAGGTAGAGCAAAAATCTCAAATTGTTGTAAGATTTGGTATGTGAGTAGCACTATGTATTTTACAACTTTTAGCCCTTTAGGAATCCTCCACTACTTTTTTGGCCATCTGAGGCTGTTTTGGGTCATGTTTTAGACCCTGAGGTTGCAAATAGTGGTTTCAACATATATTGTGATTTATGATTGTACCGAAAGTGGGTACACATGTTATAAATTTTGAATTTGTAAGTTTTGAGGTATTTTCCAAGAAGCAAAGGTAAGTTTTATTTGCAAATAAGTTACATATTATGTATAGTATTGAGTAATCAATGGAAAAGGCTACTTAGTGTACTACTGTGCACTTGTGGACTATAACAGGACATCACTACTTGAGAACCATTCATAGAAATTGAGATTGTACTACAACAAAGCATCAATAAATTATGGTGCCTTGCTAATGAAGTATACATGTGCAATAATATCAAGTACCATGCTTCTTTGGTCTATTCTAGTAGCAACATGTAGTTCTGCGAGGAATTTGTTCAATAGAGGCTTGGACTAGTTTAGATAGCTTGACACCTCATACAATCATGAGCACTCTTAGAGAAATAAGAGTAATATACATTGGGCCACTCATAGAAGCCCATATAGCTCTTCTTCACTCAGTAGGAGTCATTAGTTGATCTCCAAGTCTTGTAATTGAAGCCCATGTGGCATACAAGTTCTTGTTAAAATTGTTTTGTACTTTTACTTTTTGCTTTAGTGCTTGCACTTTGCTAATGCTTGCAATGCATAGTGTGAAAAGAGGGAATTGAGTGGAGCTCCTCAACTTTCACTTTGGACATATGGTTTGCGAGGACTTCTATGATATCCAAGCAATGCTTGCAAATGTGTTATTGTGCTTTCCATGTCAATAACCATTCTAGGAACTTTCCATATTCTCTACTAGACACCCAAGATCATGATGAATAGAAACATAGGCAAGTGATCTCATTTGTTTATCAAGTTTCCCATAGCATTCAATTACTAGTCAATTATTTCTTTGTGCTAATGCATGATGCATCTCCATTATGGATCACTTGATTAGCTTAGGATTTAAGTTTCTTGTAGTTTATGATCATGAAAAGCTATTGAATTGCTAAGATGATTATGCTCTTTGTGCTAGAGCTTGTAGCTTGTGATGAAGCACTAGAGGCTTGCTGCTTAGCTAAAGTGATAATTTTGGTCACAACCAAGCATGTGAATATTTGGATCCCATATATCTTATCAACATTGGATAGCTCTATCACATTCATCTTTGGGCTTTCCCTTTTAGTTTGAGCAACATCATAATGGAGTGACTTCTTTTTTCCTCCTTTTAAGCTAACTACTTCTTAGACACCACTGGTATTCGTAATGGAGTGGTAATTGCATTGTGATGCTACACTTTGGTAGTTATAGGTTCATGTATCTTCTTCATGTAGCTTCTCATTCTCTATTTTAGCTAGTGTTGGCATGCAACTGCTTATGATGCCTTGGAAAAAGTGTTGGGTGGACACTCATAGTTGGAACCCAAATCCCAAGTGAGGCAAGTGTGAAGGATCATGAGATGCAAGAGATGCTTTGATGTAGCTTACATAAGGCACAATGTTGTAGGATTCCTAAGGATGCCTTGGGGAAGTGGATATCCTAGTGTGGAGTGACCACAATTTTAATTTTGGTTGACTATGCCTGTGTGCAAGAAGTCTAATATTGCTATTTATGCCTATGTGAAGGAAGTCTAATGCTCCTACAACAAGAGACTTTATTTTCCTAGGGTGAAGGGTTGATGAAGCTAAGGCAAAAAATGGTTTTAAGGTGACCTACATTGGCCTGAAGCCTAACACAAAAAATGCTTGGTTAGGATGTTGATGTCACCTAATGGATTATGTGTCCTTTGCACATTGGTGCCTATGCAAGAATGCAAGGCCAAGTGTGATCATAGGTGTCCTAATGCGTCCTAGAAAACTCTAGTGTGTGGTAGCCTTGTGCTCTAACACTACCCTTGTGGTGTTAATGTGCCTAAAGCTAAGTGTGTATGTGCCTAAGTACTAGAGGGTTTGTATCACTATCCCTTGTGCACATTAGTGGTTCCTTAGACTAAGGGTTATGCATGAGTGCCTACTTGTGCATCCTTGTGAGCTATCCCCAATGTATGTGTTGATTTCCTATATGCATAAATGTGATTAGGGTTCTACTGTGACTAGGTGCCTTTACCCTTTCTACTCAAGGGTCAATCATACCTAAGTGTGCCTAGAGGGGCCTAGCACTACATGCCACCTAACTCTATGAGCCTAGCAAGTGACCTATTGCCTAAGTGTGCCCTAATCCCCCAGGTGTCAAAACACTTAACCTACTACTCCTTTTAGCTTCCTTGTGGTTGAGTTTCTCTATTGTGCCCTAATGGAGTTGAACTATAGTGCATGTGAGTGGTTCCTAATACTTGTGCTCATGAGTTTGTATGAGTCGGTGCACTCCTATGTGCATACATATGATTATGTGCTCAATTAGTCCTTAATCTATGTGCACAAGTGGAATTCTATCAATGTGCAAGATTGCACATTACTAGCACGTGAATGAGTGCTTTGAGTCCATGTGCATGAGCTATAGTTCTAACATGTTTGCACAAGTGTTAAGCTAGAAGATACATGCAAGAGTGGGTGAACATGTGAGTGAATGTGTAGTGTGCTACTTCATGTGCCTGAGTGAGAATGGTGTGCATGCATGAGTGCAAAATCATTGAGTGAATTAAAATGTGTGTCATGCACAAGAGTCTTTCCTCAAGTGAACAAGTATTAAGAAGTCCACATGCACAAGTGCAGCCATATATGCACAAGTGGGCTTATGCATGTGTATGGGTGCCAAGGTTCAATTTACCCAAGTGCAAAATTATGTGCACATATGACAAGTAAATTGTCTTTCATGTGTGTGGGAGCTTTCACTCAACCGCCAAGACCCACGGACCGCTTATTGTTTCAAGCGTTCCAAGCCGAGCACTAATGGCTACCTCTTACATAGTCGACGCACCATCCATATCTACGGGTGTAGTGAGCTTACCTCCATGCCATTCAAGTTACCTCCTCTCCTGCACACTCCAGTAGCTCCACGATCCAAGTGCAAGTTTCAAGCAAGCTCCATCCTCAAGCTCCACACTCCAAGCTCCATCACCACGAGCAAGAGAAGAGAAGAGAAGAGAAGAGAAGAGAAGAGAAGAGAAGAAGAGAGGAGAAGATGGAGAGCTTCTCCATCCCACGGTCCCTCACCCTCACACACTCACTCCTTCACACTCCCTCTCTCAAGCACAAGCTCAAGCAAGCAAAAAGAAGAAGAAGAAGAAGAAGAAGAAGAAGAGGAGAGCCACTTTTTGCCACACACAAGAATGAGCTTCTCATTCACTTTTCAACTTTATATACAAAACCCTAAATCCCTTTTGGGCGGTCATCCCCTTTTCCCCTTTTTTACATAGTCGACCGTAGCCTAGGCCCTTTTTCCCATTGTCCTTCTATCTTCCTAGCTTCCTTTCCACCGCCCGTCTACATTTACAAATTTCACGGGTGAGAGCCCGGCGCTCCTTGACTTAAACCATGATGCACTTGTCTCTTTTACAAAAGTTTTGACTTGCACTTTTTCTTGTGCACCTTTGTCTTCCGTTTCTCTTTGCCTTGGCCTTTGTCCTTGTCTTCTGTTTTAGCTTTCTGGATTTTCCATCGCCTGGCACTCTTTTACAAGATTTCAGGGTGTGCCTTTGTATTTTAAAATGCACCTTTCCCCTTTTGCATTTGCCTTGGACTTTTTAAGGTTGCCCCTGCGCTTTTGGCCTTTTCTCCTCTTCTTTCTTCAGTCGGGCTACCTTTTTTCCGCCTTTGCCTTGCATCTTTTTTATTTCATTTTGCTTTCTTCGTGTTGGGGTTAACATTACCCCCCTCGTAGACAAGTGCCAGTCCCATGGCACTCACCGTCGTAGGTAGCAGGCGGTAGCATGCACCAAAGACGTGGGTGGCAAGGACGTCTATGGTTGCAATGGCGGAGTGTTGGCAGTGGTGGGGAGGAAGGTAATTGGGGGCACGTTGGTGGGTTAAGCGGTAGGTGGTGGGGCAATGGGAGGTGGTGGTAGGGTTGTTCGTTGGGGGGGTTGCACTGATGGAGTACAAGTGGCAGTTTGTTGGGAATTCTGTACATGATGATTCGTGGCCGGCTTACAGGGTGATAAGGATAGGAATTCAGAGTTGAGTGTTGATGAAGAGCGAATGACACCCGCATTGGAGTCTTCAATACCTGCAATTGAAAACCTCTCATAGGTGGTTTCTCCCTAGGGTTAGTGCTAGTCTTCTTTATCGTGCACAAGATATAGTTCAATTAGTTTGGGAGACAGGTCAAACTCTAAGCAAGCTGAGAGTATTGTCCTGCACTTGAGGACCCAAACCGTGGATATACTTTGGTGCAGATATTATGTGAGTGCTCATGCATACTTAGATATTATGTAGGTAGAAGACCGCGAGCTGGTTTCTCATAACGACGTGTGGATAAAGCAAAGTCGTCCATGGTGGGAAGAAGTACACGGGAAGGTGGATGCGACATCCTGTGCATTGTGATTGCACGATGTAACAGAATAGAACGCAGGGATACTGCACTATCGATAAGCTGGTAGACATTGGGCCTGTGCGATGAGGACAATATACTATTCATGGTCATTCATGCAGTGCTTACCACAAGTGATTGCAATGGTATTAAGGTAGAGTGCAAGAGGGAATTGTGTGAATGGGTTAGGGTGATAGGTCTAACCATAGGTGAGACATGCTCCTTAGGTGTGTCCTACCCTTGATGTGCCCTGAACTATTGTGGGGGGTGCTAGGGGGCTAGGAAACTAGGGACGGAGCCAGCTGACCAAGGTCACTGGACGCACCTAATTTGAGGACCCCTAGGTGCGGTGCTGTGATCGTGGGTACCTCTTATCTTTTTGTTCTTTTCTTTTCTCTCTTTTCTTTTCTTCTCCCCTTTTTTTTTTGCATTGCATGAGTCCAACGATTGCAATATGTTGAGGCTATGGGAAATGTCAAGCTTCGAGGGCTCAGGAAATGGACATGACAGTGATGATTGTGCCCTAGCCCCATTGTTAGAGAAGCCGTGGTTGCGATGTTGGTATGATTGAGGTAATAACCGTCATGGGCTCACTATAGAGCTTGACCCAAGAAGAGAGTCTAGCCCATGACTATGCTTTGGTTCGTGCGATGCGGGCACTCGCAAGGGTAATTTTTCGTATTCGGCAGCATGGCTTTGTTGCGGTTCTTTGTGCGGTTGGTGGTCTTGCGGTGACCTGGGCGTTGAACACGTTTGCACGAAGACCTATGTCATCCTGCATCCACTTGTCACTTCATGAGAGTATATGCTTGCTTGCTTCAAGTACATCGAACAAATGCAACATGTTAAGACATAACTTTTCAAAATGCTATGATGCTAATTGCAATGCCTATTTCATTTCTTGTTAAAGACGTGGCATACATTAATGATAGGTAAGGGAAGTGTGTACTAGTGGGGAGTTTTCCCCTTTAATCATCAAAAGACAAAAAGTTATGGCATGATGACTTGTCAAGTTGCTTGTTCATCATAGGGGCTAGTCGATTTGCACGAGGCGGGGTGAGTCCGGGTGGTCAGGCGACTGAAGCTCTGTTGGTGCGGGGCTCCCGTGAGGTTGGGCAGGGAACGTGTCGGCCAGGACATGAATGGTGTAATCTCGAGCCCACCATTTCCAAAATTCTATTGAACAATTCATTGAATTCTTTCCTGTCCCGGGCTGCCCTTTCTGCCCTTGAGCACCTGGTGCCCAAGCATCCGTTGGGGGTTTGCGCAACTGGTGTTGCCACATCTTGTGTGCTTCTTTGAGCTTCAACCCCCCTGGCCCAGGGATTCTTCGGCCTTCGTCCGGGGCGGTGTCGCTTGGGACCTCATTTCTTTGCATACCTTTTGAGGGTGCGCACGTAGTGCACCGACGGAGGGGCGTGTGCTGCATGTTCCCGTCGTCCGCAGAGAGCGTCTCTACAAGCCAGCTGCCCTAGGTTCTCCATGTTTTTCTCATAGAGGGACTTGCAAGATGCGAACCAAGGGTTAGGCCTTGATACGAAATAAAACCGTTCGCATGGGAGGGATTATAGTGTGGGTTATCAAGTGCATATGACTAGAAGGGGAGGGGTGGGATGTGCAGTGCTTGTTGTAGAGGGATGGCCCCCATGATGATGTTCATTTAGCCTCCATCCATTAGCAGATCGTGGCTCACGCTGAGTTACGTGGACTGGTGGTCATGGATTGGGGCAGGTCTCATCCTCGAAAGGATAGACCAAAAAGGGAAAGGTGTATAGAAAGGGACTGCACCCTGCCTACATCATCAAAGATGTTGGTTAGGGCTTCCCATAGTGGCAATGAGGGGTGCATGCCCTCTGCCAGGAAGTGGAAATGGTCACGCAACTTCTAAATATGTGGTGAGAGGGGGACCGGACGAGCTTAGCCTGTTGACCCCAACTCTTCTGCCTGCACTTGACTATTATTACTTGTGTGTGTTGATAGTGTCTATACAGGGTCACAAAAGTCATTGTTTATTTATATACATATCCATGAATCCATGTCGCTTCATGAGGATAAAAACCAATTATAGAACTCTGGATTGTACTGGAGCATGGCACATGCATCTAGTACTCATGGCAGCTTACTCAATATACCGATAGATATTTTGCAACATCGAGTAGCATGGAACCTTATCCGAGTCTACTGGCAACATGTAACTCCTCCTCAATGAGAACCTTATCAAACAACTAGTTCTCTTAGCTAGGTTCAGCTAAGTCCGTACCCCGAATGGCAGTCAGCACTCGAAGGGAAGTTGGTACCACATAGGTTGGGTCTCTTTGAGACCGCCATTTGGCCAATCGCTTCTCTGAGACTATCATGATCTGGGCTCCTAGTTCAGCCATTGCAACGCGGTTCTCACACCAACGTTGTTCAAATTGACTTCGGCCCTCTGATAGTCGCTTTAATTGCTCTATCTCTAAGAGATTTGGTTGGCAGAGCACATCATTGAATGTGATAGTTCAGCACAGTTCATCGGCTTCCTCGCCAAAGATGAGTCGCATGCGTTCATACAGGAGCCTGTTATAGTGCTCGTCAAGATGTTCTTGCTCTTCCCAAGACAAGGGAAATGGCAAGTATTCTCCGAGCTGCTCTTTAGGGAATGCGCGCATGTCTGCTAAGACATAGATACGTGGAACACTTTGAGCTTAGCATCCAACTCAGTTAAGCATTCTGTGACACTTCTATGTTCAACGAGGGCTAGCTCGGTTGCTCTCTCATGCAAGGTTCTAGGAGTTTACCTGGGTTTTAGTGTAGCTGGGGGCTCTGGCCTAGATGCACATGTTTGGCCAATGCTAGGATTTTTTATGCTCTTGGGGTTTCCATGTGTCTCCTGAGGCTTTGTTATTGCGTCATGGTTCTCCTTGGATGTGACTGGTATAAGCTTGTCACCCTGTTGTGACAGCGTTATGTCCACTCTTGATTGGTCAATGCAAGTTCCATTGTCGGTGGATTGAGCGTTGCAAGCAGACGACTGCTTTGATTTTTTAGAGTACACGGATGTGTTTGAGGTTTCACTTCTATTAGGGGAGGCATCAATGGGTTCATTGGTGGATGGACTCGATGCTTTATTCATCAGCTCTCCAGCGCTCTTCGTCTCAATGTTCTTGGGGTCCACAACCACCTGCAACTGTTGTTGTTTTCGTTGTTTTCTCCTCTTTTTCTTGGTCAGTGAAGGTGCATCTCTCAACGACTCAGGACCCTGGACTAGGTCAACCATTGTTGCGCTTGGTTGGGCCTTAGCATTCCCTTTCTAGAGTGTGTCCTCATGGGACATAGCCGTGGCTTGCTGAATAGCCTTGCTAGGTTGTGAGGGTGCAATTGTCTCCCTTGTGGGAGAGTCTAGCTCTTCAGCCAATTCCCATGTGGTTAGCTTCTCCAGCCTAGGCTTTAGGCGCTTTGGAAGTGTTGGAGTTGTTAATGAAGTTGGTTGCGACACCTCCTCCACAGGTAAACTACTAGGGATACGTTCCGCAAGGGGCACTGTCATGGCCAAGGGCCGTGACTGCTGTGATCCCTGATTTGAAGTACTAGCAGCTAGTTCAGTGGACTTGCTACTATTGGTGGATGGCACTGTCAAGTCCTTAGGGAAATTGGAAGTGGTCGTGTCTTTTGTTGCCCTTAGAGCATTCACTTGCATAGATCGAGTATCAGTTGAGCTAGCCACGATGGATTGCATAGGCATATCCTTAGGTTGAGAGCTAAGGGTGGTGTCGTGTCCTGCCTCTTGGACATCTGGAAGCTTTGATGGAGGTAGAGATTGGGAGTGAACAGCTACCATTGACGACCGCTGTTGTGCTTCCTGTGTTCGTTTGGAAAAAGAGGGTGTAGGAGATCTAGGGCTCTTAGGTGGACTTGGCACTGGCTAAATGATTTGCTCGAGGCTATTAGACGATTGTGCCATTTGCTTTGTTGGGTGATCAGACTTGCCATGAGCAATGTTGTGCCTATGATGCATGTTATCCTCTTGGAAAATCAAAGGCTCTTTGGGCACTAATGGCTTTTGTGCATGCTCAATGGCTACATATGACATCTGCTTAGTAAGCATGCTAGGCTGAGGCTCTTTCTTTTGAACACTCGTGTCTTGTCTCTCGCCTCGAGACCTAGAGTTTCTCTTAGATTTCCTCCTATGCTTTGTTGCTTTTGATGCAATCTTGCCTTCAGCTGATAGAGATGGTTTAGCATGGGATTTTGGTACCCACATCCATCGGTTACCTTTGTAATATCCTTGAGCATGTAGCAACGCTTTGGATATCCATTGCGGCGTTGTGCTAACCTTCCATCAATGCCTTTGTCTATAAGGCTTGGGCTTCTTTTGGGGTCTTCTATGATATTTGTAAGTCCAAAACCCTTCCTTGGCATTGTCTCTTGACCTTATTGTTTCAAGCATGGCCTCACTCACTGGTTCTCGTTGTTCGACCTGTGCTTGTATCAGCTCTTCCAACAAGTCCTTGCTCTCGATAGTAGGCTTGATTATTACGTCAGCACCTTCCTTGACTTTCCCTCGAGGTTCGATGAGGTCACCCTTACTAAAGGTTGCGACTATCCTCACACCCAGTAGTGTTAGGTGTATCATCTGTGCTACATGGTTAGCCTCACATTTGGTTGCCCTTTTGAAGGGTCTTCCCAGGAGGGTTTCCTTACTATATTTAGCACTATTTAGAGGAACATAAAATAGGATAGGCAAGATTTCAGTTTCAATTGTTGCAAGGATATTGCACTTCCCTATGAGTGCTTGTGAAGGTCCCCCATAAGGGCTAAGAGTTGCATTAGTCGGTGTCAGCTCTGGTTGGCCTAGTAGAGTCCATGCCTCATAGGTCAAGGCATTAAAATCTGCTCCTTCATCAATTAGAGCATCGATAGTATGCTCTCTTTTCGCGGTGAGTTTGACCTTAAGATAAGCAAGTGGTACTATGTCTTCATCTTCCGGGTCTTGGCTTGTAAATTTAAGCCTTCTGACAAATGTCCTTGAGTCCCCAACTGCACGACCAGATGTGGATTCTTCACCGATGTCTTGGCTCATCAGTGCAGGGCTATTCAAGGAGCATCTATTGTTAGGACTGTCATATCTAGTCATTCTCACTATTGTAGCCTGAGGTTGTTGCCTTCCGCTTTGACTAGATGTAATTCGAATGCAACACGTATGTGTTTTTGCAGTGTGCCTTCTTGCCCTTGTTGGCTAGATTGGCCCATTGAGGTTCTAGGGTCTCTGTTTCTCTCAGTTTGGGTATGGGCTTTTGGTTGCTCTTTTGTCATGAGGATCCACGTTCGTGTAGAGCCCTTACTACACTAAGGTCTAATTTGGGGGAGCCATTACAATAAACATCATGCCCAATTTGGAGGACTGTTTAGCCAAATTTTGAACTAATGTTCTAAGTTTAACCCCGGTGATGGGTCTGTGATGTGCCTTTAGCTCTAGGTAGCCTTTGGGGTCAATTTCGAGGTTCCGGTGAGCGGAGTTTTGAGCCCGGGATGTGCCTAAAATTTGCCAAAAAAATCCAAAATTTAGGGGAAAAATATTTAACATCGAAGGCAGTGGCTGCAGCTAGGACGATTTTAAGCACCAAGTGAAAGACGGCTTTTAAAAGGTGCCCGAGCGACACTTGTGGATTTTTGATAATTTTTTTGACTGTCGTACGGGATGCCAGGAGCTGCCAATCAGTGTGAGATGTTAAGACGGATGCGCAGGATTTTTCAGAGGTTGAAACGGAGCCCGGACGAGGAAGAGGCCAAAAATTGGCCAAGATTTGAAAAGGTGGACATTGAGAGGACCAAAGGGGGGGGTGCCCTTTGGGATTTTAAGCCCCCCCTTCATTTTTGATGAAAAAACATGGAGCATGGTGTGGGAAAAATGGCGTGATGTAGGCAGCGCAAATTTCGCTCCCCCTCATGGATTATGAATTCGGAGGTTGCAAGCAACCTATGCAACAGAGATTATAAACGCATAGATTAGACTTTAGAACAGTTCGTCCTTTAGCAGTAAATAGATGCTCTTGGCCCGCGAGGCCGTGTGGGTGTGTTTATCTGTGGCCCATTCAAGGTCCCATCAGTGGTGCGTCTGCCGGGAGCTACTAGCAAGTGGTGGTTCTCGAATGTAGGGTATTTAGGGATCGAAAAATTGGTTTATATCCTCTGACAAGGACCATCAAGCCAAAATACAAAAAGTAGAATGTGCTGAGAGGGTTAGACGGCGGTTGGAGATTGTAAGTCGCTATTCTCCTCAAAGGAGTAGCTCGATACGCATAAGAGGCAGTGGTCTTAGTAACCCAACTACTACACATAGTTTTTTAGGTGCAGGAGGAAGCACAAGTTCTTCCCCTCTTGACCAAGTCAACCCACTTCAAGTGGGGGTGTGATTCCATCAGTTCAAACTCCTATTGTCAATCCAATTGTTGTTATGGCACAACCCATTGCAATTCCTGCAGGGACGCCGGATTTGCCAGCTTTAGGAGTTCCTTTGCCCATTTTTAATGGGTTAGCCGAAGAAGATGCGGAGTTTCACATTTTTGAGTTCCAAAGACTAATGTTTAATTACCGCATCCAAGATGAGGGACATCTTATGATGTTCTTTAACATGACGCTAAAAGGAAGGGCTGCAATATGGTATCATAGCATAGAGACTGGAACCATCACCACAATCGACCAATTTTATGCAGCTTTTCGAGGAGAATATGCCCCTGAAAGAGGTGGCCAATACTGGTTGCGTGTTTTGAATGTAACGCGCCAAGACCCCGATGAGAATGTGAAAGCCTATGCCAAGAAGCTTAAGGAAGTGTTTCGTAAGTTACAAACTTACATTCCCATTCCGTCGGCTGCCCAATTGCAATACTTCTTGCATGGATTGGATTTCAATATTCAGGTACAATTGAGCAGTGTGACTTTGGCTGATATAGACACCGCCATCACGCGGGTAGAAGGAGTAGAGTCACGATTACAAACGGCCTACTCCTCTCGAATAAATCTTAATGCGGGTTTAGTACCTGGAGGCAATTTACCATTGATAAATGGAAGTCAAGGGATGCCTATGAATCCCCTAATGGGAGAGGAATCATGGTTCAAAATGTACCTTTGCTGCCAGCTCCTCCCAGTGTGACTATGCCTATGGCTAGTCAGTTGGCTCGACCAAATGTTGGAGGCCAAGTTTCGAACCCTAATGTTGTTCCTGTGAGTCAACAACCAATGCCCAATCAAATTGTTAGGCCAATGGAACGACGGATAGACGATCAAGGCTATGAGTCGAGTGCCTCTAATATCCTTGGCGAAGTTAAGGATATGATGAAGCACTACACTGACATGATTTCTGAACAATATCGGCAAATAGCTGTTGATGTCAATTTGCTAAAGAAGCAGTAGAATCTGATAAGGAGTCGACGCCTTGAAGAGGGTGGTCCCTCAAGATTCAGCTGTTAAGTGATGTGGTGGACAACATTTCCCTAAAAACTGTCAAAATGTTAAATGTGATATTTGTTGGAAGTCGGGCCATTTAGCCGCTACCTATTGGAGTAAGATTGGTTCCCTCCAACAAGGGAGTAAACAGCCAGGTCCAGTTAATCATAGAGCGCAAGGTAATAACCTCCAGCAAAATGATGGACCAAGACAAATATTGCAAAGGGGAAAGACCACTATAGAGGAGTTGCCACAAGGCAATGGAGTCAGCCTTATCGAGGCTGTACCCATCAATGGCGCTGAAACCTCTAATCTACGAGCCGTGACAAGAGGCCAAAAGGCTAAAGAGGGTGATAAAGATAATGCAAAACCGGTCGAGGAGAAACCTAAGCAAGGGGACAAGGGGACGCAAGTCCTGAATCCTAGCGTGGAAGTTGGACCTCTAAGGCCTATTGACAAAAAAGTCGATCCTAAGAAGGATGAGGAAGTGCCAAGAAAGAAGGCAAGAGCTAAAAACGAAGCACCAAAGCCGGTCCCGAGACCAAAAGAAAGAATGGTTTGGTGAGAAAAGAGAGCGTTGGCTACCTATCATGATTTTGATTTAGCAAGTTCCCTTTGCGAAGTCAAACCGGATGTAAACCTCTTATAGTTGATTAAATTATCTCCAGGAGTACGCAAGGAATTCAAGAAGATCCTGCGTATTGGGTATATTGTAGAACCTTTGGGCATAGCACGAGTAGGGGAAGATTGGTTTGATCATGCTGAAAAGAATTGCCCTAGGGTTGCAGGATACATGGATGGAATATTAGTGGAGCATGCTATCGTAGACACTGGGTCCTCCGTCAACATCATGAGTTCAGAGTTGATGGAGAGGTTGGTTCTAGGCATCCAAAAAGATAGCTCCACCCTTCTTAGAATGGCTGATGATAGCCTAAGGCAACCAGAAGGTTGTGTTACTAAAGTCCATGTTACAGTTGCAAGTGTAGAATGCTTCTTGGACTTTAGGGTAATAAGATTTGTAGGACGTCCTAGCTATCAAGTCTTGCTAGGTAGGCCTTGGATCTTACAAACAGACTGTCAAGTCGATATACCCGCCGGTCGAGTGGTTCTAGGTAGAGGTGCGAATCGAGTAATAGTCGATGCTTATCCTGAGTCGCCTCAGAGTGAGAGAGCTCCTTTATCCTGTACTGAATTAGAAATAGCAGATGATCCATCTGGTAGTGAGACATCATCCAGTGATGAATCTAAAGAGGGGTCCACTACAGAGGATATTTATCAGATAACTCTAAATGAGCCGATAGAGCCGCAAGATAGGATAAGAGATGCAGATGTGATTGAGTTGGACCTTGGTACACCGAATGATTCGCAGCCAATTAAATTAGGTTCCATGCTTAGTACGGCAGAAAGGGAGGACTATGTATCCTTGATTCAAGAATTCCGCGACATCTTTGCTTGGAGTTATGACGAGCTGAGAGGCATTCCTCCCAGCTTAGCTGTTCATACTATTCCTATAAAAGAAGGCAGTCGTCCTGTGCGTCAAAAAGTAAGGCATATGCCTTTTGAATTGAGGGATGGGCTGTTTGAGGAGTTACAGAAGTTACGAAAAGCTGGTTTAATCTTCCCTGTACAACACATAGAATGGTGTTCACCAATTGTTATCAGAAAGAAGAAAAACAACTAGATCCGACTATGTGTAGATTTTAGAGAGATGAATAAGCAAACAGTTAAGGATTACTACCCATTGCCATTTATTGACTAGATTTTGGATCAATTAGCGGGTAGGGAAATATATTTGTTTATGGATTGCTTTGTGGGTTACAACCAGATGGCAATTGCAGAAGAGGACAAGTTAAAAACAACTTTCATTACTGTCTTTGGTACTTTTGCGTACCATGTGATGGCCTTTGGATTGTGCAATGCACCTGGATCACGGCAATGAACAACATACAGTATTTATCGATGAGTTGGGGGTAGCCACTGTAAGGGAAATGATGTTGATTATCTTAAGAAAATACTTTGAGTGCTGCAGACAATTTTGTATCGCTCTTAACCCACGGAAGTGTGTCTTTGGAGTGCCTTATATGGGCTATTGCTAGGCCATGTGGTCAGTTCAGTAGGAATCACAACTAACCCTAAAAAGATCAAGGTCATAGTCGCTATGAGTCCACCACACACTCCAAAAGAGGTACATAGCTTTCTGTCATTGATAGGGTACTATCGAAGGTTTATAAATGCCTTGGCAGAAAGGACGTTGCCATTAACAAACTTATTATCCTTTAGTTGTCTATTTGTATGGAGCGACCCTTGTAAGGTAGCTTTCGAGAATGTGAAACAGGAACTAGTAAAAGCACCAGTTTTAAAAGCACCTAAAAGAGGCGAGGTATTTTACATATTTTCAGCAGCCACCATGCATAGTATCAGCTGCTATTTAGCCCAAATCTGGGAGGAAAAGTGGTATCATCCGATAGCTTTTGCTAGTCGGAAATTGGGCATATCAGAAATTAACTACACCTACACGGAGAAGTTGTGCCTTGCGATGGTCTTTGCGACTAAAAAATTCAGGCACTACATCCTCTATGAGAAGGTAGTTTTCTATATGAAGGCGGAAGGGCTTAGATTGCTTATGAAAATGCTGTAATCACCTGATCGTCTGGCAAAGTGGTTAATCACTTTGCAGGAGTTCGATTATGAGATTAAGAGTAAGCCACTGAGGTTGCAGGGGATTGTGGAATGCCTTGTGGATTTCAGGGAGTTCAAAGAGACTTTGACTTAAGGAAGTGATATTGAAGAAATGTTTAAAATTGATACGGCTTCTATTCCATCTTGGTATGCTGCTATCGCGCATTATCTATCAACAGGAGAGACTGGAGCTGGTTTATCAAAATCTGAAAAAGAAAAATCAGACAACATGCTTTGAAGTTTTCCTTGATTGCGGGAACACTATATCGGCAGGGTGTTGATGATATCTATCGCCGATGTGTGATGCCTGACGGAGGTTCCTTTCATCTTGGAAAAGTGCCATGACTCTGCATGTGGAGGGCATTTCACTGGATGGTTGACGGCACAGAAAGCTTTAAGAGCTGGATATTGGTGGCCGTCCATCTTCCAAGATTCCTTTGAGTACGTTAAGAGATGTGATGACAGCAGAGAGAATAGGAAACTCCCACTTACGCCTATCATGGCTATCCTTCCATTTGAGAAGTGGGGCATTGACTTTGTGGGTCCTATCACCCCGTCGTCTACTACTCAGAAGAGGTACATTATAGTAGCAACTGATTATTTTACAAAATGGTCAGAAGCGCAGGCGACAAGGTAAGACAATGCGAAAGATATTGCAAGTTTCCTTTTAGAGCAGATTATCTACCGTTTCGGTCCACCGAAGAAACTAGTGTCGGACCGTGGAACCCACTTTTTGAATAAAGTGATCAAAAGCGGCAAATCAAGCACAATAAAACGACCCCCTATAATCCGCAAGCAAACGGGCAAGTCGAAAGTACTAATAAGCAACTTGTGGATATCTTGTCTAAAATAGTCTTTGAGAAGAAACGAGACTGGGACAGGAAGTTGTATGTGGCAGTATGGGTGTATAACACAACGTTCAAGCGAGCTACCGGCTATACTCCATTTAAATTAGTTTATGGGGAAGAGTGTGTGTTACCCCTCGAAATCAAGTTGGCAACCATACGGTTTGCAATTAACCACTCTTTGGGAGATGAGGATGCACTTTTTGAATGTTTCACGACCATAGCCCACCTGGATTAACTGAAATTACAGAGCTTATTACACCAGGAGGTAGCTAAACGTCGAATGAAGTAGTTACACGACCTTAAAGCAAAGAAGTATACCTTTAAAAACGGGCAATTAGTTATGTACTACGATGCGTGTAGGGAGCTGTTTCGAGGGAAGCTGGAATCTAGATGGGATGCCCCCTACAAGATTGTTAGGATAAGGAAAAATAGGTCTACGGCTCTACTAGCTGATTTGCAGGGAGTAGAATTTAAGAATAAGGTTAATCTTAATAAGATTAAACCTTATTACTTCTAAGTATGCTAACATGAAGAAATGCATTGCAGGTCCATGATGGGGCTGATTTGAGACCTGCCAAAGAGCTTAAAGCTGGTTGATGGGGCGGTTAATTCCTTATTTGGAGCACCCATATCTGGAGCAAAGATACCATCAGGGGAAACTTATCTGGTAGAGCAAAGGATACAAAGTGATTGAGCAAGAGGATGGAACCTTTGTGTGGGAGATCAAAGTCTTTTGCCATCACTGCTTACGAATGTTGACAAGTATCCCTGTTGAGTTTGCGGGATGGAGCTGTCAGTTCACCCTCTAAACACGCTAAATTTTGACTATCATGATTACGAGTAGAGGAGTTCGTGATGGCAAGCTGTGTAAACCCATTGTGGACGTACACATTATATTTTGACAGAGTGTCCAGGGGCCCTAATAAAAAAGAGAGTGTTGGAGTAGTAATCCGAGATCCCCGATGCCGAGTCACGATGAAGTTAGCTGCTTATCTCGAGGTAGGATTCACTAACCATATGGCGGAGTATAAAGCCTTGATTATGGGACTACATATTGCCAAGCAAGGTGGTATTCGGCGGTTGTTAGTAAAAGGGGATTCACAATTGATCTTGAATCAACTAGATGGGACATACACAATGCGGAATCCCATCCTTTGTATGTATCATCGAACTGCTATGACCCTACTTGAGGAATTTGAGAGAGTGTCTCTTCAGCTGATTCCACGTTACTGGAATCAGTTTGCGGATTCATTGGCAAACCTTGCTTATGAAGAAGACATTTTCTTCAACTGTGGTCCTAGTTTGGACATTGCTATCAATAATGAGACTTGTCCTGGTCACTTGTGGGGAATGTTATGAGAGCATGCAATATATGGCAGGCGATGGTTGATATGGGTAATGCAAAGAGTAGCCGAGACCCATCTACCGTTGTTACCTGGGACCCATAGGCTGATTAGACAACATATTATGCATGCGCCTCTTGCTATATATGCAGGTGGGATGGGTCATAATCTTATGCATTTAGCTTAGGGCTGTGAGCCCTATTTTTCCTCCTTAGAAAGGAGCATATTATTGTATATCTGTACTATTTCGGGGAGGGATGTATAGGTGCTATGCTGTTTTATTTTGTTAGGCCAAGAGGGCTAGTTTTGCGAGGTTTTAAATGTTTTATTTCATTAGGCCAAGAGGGCCGATCCGTTTTTGTAGTGAAATGTTTTATTTCATTAGGCCAAGAGAGCCAGTTTTCTATTTAGTACAGGTGCGGTTAATGGTTTCTTGTTTTAGTCCTATGCTAGACAGGTTCAAAGAAGAGCTTGGAAGGAGCCTATATCAGTGGAGACTTCTTGTGGCCCTATCCACGTGATATCTCTCCTTTACGAGTAATGTGTTTTTTATGCTATATGTGTCTATATACTTGTCGGGGATTTTCTTTTCTTGTTGGGGACTGGAGTCCAAGGCATGAAGTCCTAGGTTTAGGTTAAGTATGTCTGAGGGAGGTCCGAGTAGTCGTTGCCTCTTGTAAAGACATTGCCAGGCATTGAAAGACCTATTTCGGAAAGTAGTCCTAGTGACCCTGTTCTGCTAGCCTGCTAGGCAGCCGTTCTAGGAGTTCTTGTTAGTTGTGAGGCAGTTAGAGAAGCCTGTCGAAGAAAAATGATGATGATAGAGAGAAAAAAACCCTGAATATCTTAAAGAAAATAAATATATACAAAGGTGTGTAAAAAGGGGTTCTAACCCCTATAAAAATAGAAAAGAACAGAAAGGAAAATTTATAGGCAGTTGATCATCGCCTTGCAAAGGCCTAGTAGGTTCCTGGGGATAAGTCAGACCTGGGGCCGATGCCTTGTCTTCCTAGGGGTGGCGTCTCGCTAGAAAAGAAGAAAGTAAGGAAGGTTGGAGCGAAAATAAAAGTGAGCATAAAAAAAGGATTAAGTGTCGCCTTGCGAGGGCTTGGTAGGTTCTTGGGTACTGAGATAGGACCTGAGGCCGATGCCCTGTTCTCCTTGGGTCACTATGCTCAGCTCCCTCCTTTTTACACGCCCGAGTATGGGAAAATCAAAACCTAAAAGAAGAAATGTGCTAAAAGAAAATACTTCTTGATTAGGCTATAGGAGTCCTCGCCTAGTAGGAGCTCCTGGTTGTGTTGTCCTTCGTTAGGTAGGTAGTTCAGACCACCACTTTGGGCGACCTCTTTGATAGTTCTTTTTAGTTTGGCCGTGTTGGAGCAGTCGGTTAGTGACTAGCTTCGGACCTTCTATCAGATTATGCTAGGCCTACTCCTTGTGGATTTCATGCCTTGGTTTTGTCAGGGGTAGGGTGAGCATTGTGCTGTGTTTTAATATGTATTTATTTTGTATCAGCTTGATGCTTCCTTTGGTTGTTTTGTGCAGATCTGTTGTGGGATTCGACGAGCTGAGTCGCCCTATCCCGTGGTCGCCAATGAGAGCGGAGTTTTGAGCCCGAGATGTGTCTAAAATTTGCCAAAAAATCTGGAATTTAGGGAAAAAATATTTAACATCGAAGGCGGCGGCTGCAGCTAGGACGATTTTAAGCACCAAGTGAAAGACGGCTTTTAAAAGGCGCCCGAGCGACAATTCTAGATTTTTGATAATTTTTTCGACTGTCATACGGGATGCCACGAGCTGCCAGTCAGTGTGGGAAGTCAAAACGAATGCACATGATTTTTCAGAGGCTGAAACGGAGCCCGGACGAGGAAGAGGCCAAAAATTGGCCAAGATTTGAAAAGGTGGACATTGAGAGGACCAAAGGGGGGGTGCCCTTTGGGATTTTAAGCCCCCCCTTCATTTTTGATGAAAAAACGTGGAGCATGGTGTGGGAAAAATGGTGTGATGCAGGCGACGCAAATTTCGCTCCCCCTCATGAATTATGAATTCGGAGGTTGCAAGCAACCTATGCAACAAAGATTGGGCCTCAACTTCTCCCTCTTGGCTGATCATATCGCCGATCTTCGCGCGAGATATGGCTATCTGAATGAAGAGATCAGAATCTAGTCTTTCTCTCTCCTCCCTCTCTCTCCCCTTTATGGGCTGTTCATGTGCACCATCTTGAAGAAGGAACGGGGAAGGGAGAATGAAGGAAATGGTGATGGAGATTGATGGAGATGCTAAAGATTGATGTACAGCATTGGATTGAGAGCAATGGAGGCTCCGTCTGCTGGTTATGCACTCATTCAAGGCGTCTCGGGTTATGTAAAAACACGGTATGACCATTTTTATGAAGAAAATGAAGGATTTTTTATAGTTTATGATGATAATTATGTTCTTATTGGATGAAAATTTGTTTGTGTGCTGATTGCATCATGAGTAATTGTTATTTATCAGAAAATCTTGATTTTGCAATGATTTATATGCTCTATTTAATTCCCGTAAACGCGAAATGCGATTTTTAAGTGGTAAAATGGTAGTTTTTTTTGTTTCGGGTGGGTGAAAGGTGTTTCCATGGGGGGAAAATGGAAGATAAATTGAATGTTAGTATGCTGAAGTGATTGGAACAAGAAAGATAAAAAAAATAGCATATTTTATTACCAAACAAATTTAAAAAATAGAAAAAATAAGGAAAAAAATAGAAATACGGCTTACAAAAATAAGAAAAAATATAATGAGTGTTTGTGGATGTATGGTAGTGGCAAAGCATGAGTTTTAGCCTCAGTTTTCCCTGTCTCCTTGTCAAAGTGTGTGATTTATCATTTTTTATACATCAAAACATGACAAAATGAACCTCTACACCTATGCAACGAAAGAAATACCTAAAGATGTTTGAATGGTGTGATTTGTGTGCTGATTGTTGCTGATTTTTTCTGATACATATCATGACATAGAGTTTGTATATTTTAAGTAAGAGGATAGTAGCACGAGTGTTGTCTTGGTGCTATCCTTACATCACCGCAACGGGTTAGTAAATGCATTGGAAAGCCTGGTTGTGCACCACGTGTTTCTGGTTGAAAATTATGTTTGAGCACTTTAGAATCATCCACTTTTACATGTGCATGTAAACCATGGTATCGGAATAAAAGGACTAGATGCATAGCACCTGTTTTCAATGACAATGACCCACGCTTGAGTGTGGAAAGGCATCCTAAGCCGTAGGATAGAAGTTCGTTTCTTGGGGAATTATTTGGTAAGGACACATGGTATCTCTTGGAATACTTTCGAAATGAAAGAGTGGAGTTTGTTTATTTGTTCTATATGTTGAGCAGCGCATCAAGGGGCCAATCCCTGCAATGTGGGAGAGCTGCAGTGGGGCCACAGTGTTTCTACCAAGAGGTTGCCTCCCATGTATGTGATTATCGTGGCATTTATGGCCAATATGTATGGGTTCTCCCTCTGTGGAGTTTATAGAAAGGGAAACGTTGGACTACAAAACTATAAAACTATAAACGCATAGATTAGACTTTAGGACAATTCATCCTTTAGCAGTAAATAGACGCTCCTGTCCCACGAGGCCGTGTGGGTGTGTTTGTCTGTTATGAGCATGAGGTCCGGCTAGTGCCATAGCCAGTGCCGGCCCATTTGAGGTCCCATCATCCGGGTTTTCCTAATATGTTGCCTCGTTTTTTTTTACCAATCAGATTTTAGCTGCTCAGCATTTTGCGTCTAGGTCTCTTGGTCTTGCTGCTGCCTACTTCAAGCTGCTAAGCGGCTGCTCCCTACAATTTCGTCTATTCCATATGCCAAAATCAAGTTCCAAGTGTCAGAAGGACTTTCGACAATTTGCGCTGCTAAGCTCTAGCCGGGTCAGGTCAAATTTCTGAGAAGTTGATAGCAATTTACACTCGGCCTAGCTGATCCAAATTGCAGGGTCCGAGTGGGTCACTCGGATGGGCCGAGGCGCACGGGCTGAGGGCCGAATTCGTGACTCGGTAGACTCGGATGGGCTAAGGCACTTGGGCCGAGGGCCGAATTTGACACGTAGCAGAGGGCCGAATTGGTCGATGGTCCGAATGGTCGACTCGGACGGGCCGAGTAGGTTTGGGCCGAGGGCCGAATTTGACACGTGGCAGAGGGCCGAATTGGGCGATGGTCCGAATGGTCGACTCGGACGGGCCGAGTAGGTTTGGGCCGAGGGCTGATTAGGGTTTCGGGCCGAGTGGGTTGAGCAAAAGAGGACCGAGGGCCGATTCTGGGACTCGGCCCAAAAGCGGCCGCTCGGATGCGCCGAATGCGGCGTGACGACGACAGCGAGATGTCGATCTAGCTCGATTCGTGCGTTTTACCCAATCATAGCAAGCATAAACCTCCAGATCCTATCTAAGGGGATAGGGGGAGGGATTCGTATACCTGAGTAGAGTAGTAGGCTCGTCAATGGCAAGATCGGCGCGAATCGTGCGATGGCTCTCTCTCTCTCTCTCTCTCTCACTCAAATGGTCACAAATGAGCTCTCCCTTGGCCTCTTGGCTCTTATGTCCCTTCCCGGGTATGGTGTTGATGTCCCCAATCACTCACTTGCCAATCTTAGGCATCACAAGCGAGCTTTTTACCATTTTTTTGTACGATTTTTGCCATGTTTTACCCTGTTTTGCAACAGTAAACCCTAATGCTTATTTTCTTTGTTTTTCTTTGTTTTCTCCTACTCTAATGTATCCAATTCACAAAGTAAATATCTACACTACTCCATCTCACAACATAAATCTCAAAAAAGCAAAAAACTACTTGCCAAGGAGATCGAATGCCATCTTCAACCCCCTCCATTCCTACCTATCTCAAGCAGAAAGCCCTTACTTTGATGCTCGATTCGAAGCGTGCAAGCGCTCAAGGCTTGAATCCATTGGTCCCGGCAACGGAACCAAAATGTGGGAGCTTTCCCTCAACCGCCAAGACCCACAGACCGCTTATCGTTTCAAGCGTTCCAAGCCGAGCACTAATGGCTACCTCTCACATAGTTGATGCGCCATCCATATCTACGGGTGTAGTGAGCTTACCTCCATGCCGTTAGAGTTACCTCCTCTCTCGCACACTCCGGTAGCTCCACGATCCAAGTGCAAGCTTCAAGCAAGCTCCATCCTCAAGCTCCACGCTCAAAGCTCCATCACCACGAGCAAGAGAAGAGAAGTGAAGAGAAGAAGAGAGGAGAAGATGGAGAGCTTCTCCACCCCACGGTCCCTCACCCTCATACACTCACTCCCTCACACTCTCACACTCCCTCTCTCAAGCACAAGCACAAGCTCAAGCAAGCAAGAAGAAGAAGAAGAAGAAGAAGAAGAGGAGAGCCACTTTTTGCCACACACAAGAATGAGCTTCTCATTCACTTTTCAACTTTATATACAAAACCCTAAATTCCTTTTGGGTGGTCATCCCCTTTTCCCCTTTTTTACATGGTCGGCTGTAGCCTTTTTCCCATTGTCCTTCTATCTTCCTAGCTTCCTTTCCACCGCCCGTCTACATTTACAAATTACACGGGTTGAGAGCCCGGCACTCCTTGACTTAAATCATGATGCGCTTGCGCTCTTTTACAAAAGTTTTGACTTGCGCTTTTCCTTGTGCGCCTTTGTCTTCCGTTTCTCTTTGCCTTGGCCTTTGTCCTTGTCTTCTGTTTTAGCTTTCTGGATTTTCCACCACCTGGCACTCTTTTATAAGATTTTAGGGTGTGCCTTTGTATTTTAAAATGCACCTTTCTCCTTTTGCATTTGCCTTGGACTTTTAAAGGTTGCCCCTGCGCTTTTAGCCTTTTCTCCGCTTCTTTCTTCAGTCGGGCTACCTTTTGTCCGCCTTTGCCCTGCGCCTTTTTTATTTCATTTTGCTTTCTTCGCGTTGGGGTTAACAATGTGCACGAATCAAAATATGTCATATGCAACACTAATGACCACTAAGTTATATAAATTAATCAAACAACAATGTGCATGAAGAGAATTGAAGGCACGTGCATGAGTGTATGAATAAATCAACACATGAACAATAGTTAGTGCAAAAGTGGCAATGCTAGTTGCCACCCGGATTAGCATGTGCACAAGGGCCATGCTAGAAACATGCACTAGTGTTGGACTAAACATATGTGCAAGGCCTATTTTGTCATCAATATCTACAACTCAAAGCTTGATCCGTCCATCTTCTAGAGCCACTCCCATACAACGTGTTGATGCTCCCTCAACACAACACCCTTTGCCAAAGAGTTAGCACTTTGGATATGCAAGGGAATCGCAAACGTGAAGCACACAATTAGTGAACACTATGGTCTAACTCACAACAACAAGCCATGAGAGAAGGACCTTAACATGCAATTTGTCACCCTACCCTTAGAGATGAGCTCCATGGCATGCCCACTTGAGATTAATGTTCACCAACAAAACACATGTGAAATAAAACCCTAGAGAAAATACTCATAAGTGAAATGTCAGCAAGATATATCCCTAGTGAAAATCAAAAGATGACGATGATTGAAAATAGTGTGAGGAGGTCAATGCGTTCACATCTCCTAACCATTGTGTCAGCCATGACTACAACTTGAACTCATCATGGCCATACCATAACCTCTTGCTTGTTTCATGCCTACCCAACAACCCAACACAAGACAAGCACCCTCAACAATGAATCTTCTTGTAAGAACGGTGCCATAAAGTCCACTAACAAAGCAAGTTGAATTTTTGAGTGCTTTTTTTTTCTTATTTTGTGTTTTTTGAGTTTTTCTTTTGTGGTTTCTTGCAATTTCTTTCCTCCCCTTTTAATGCACACAACCAATATAAGTGAGACTAGGAAGATATATCCATAACTCTCAATAATCTTGCTACTTATCCAAGCAAAAAGAGGTTGAATTTTGGGTTTTTTGCATTATGTATTTGTGTGTTTTTTTGCGTTTTCTCCAACTCTAACAAATCCAATCTTCTCAATCTCAACCCATTCAACTAGTTCCCTTTAATTCGATCTTCCTAAACTAGCCATGTATGTTTTGAAGTATGCAAGTCACAAGCATGGATCCCATCAATACAATCCACACTTAAGCAAACAAGCCTCCTATTCCACCATGGTAGGAGTATGAGAATCTTGGTAGTCGTACAGTCCTTCGTCCTGACAATGGGACCATAATGTTGGGCCAAACACACAATGGTTGAGACTTTTGGACGAGCTTCTATTGTTCAAAAACTATAACTCGCCTTGGATGACTATCTCTCACTTAGCCATCTCAACACTCTGCTCTAACCAACCATGCATGCTTCTCTCTAATCCTAGAAAGCAAGAAAGAGTGAGCTTACCTATCTTCCTTGAAGGCTAATAATAGTTGCACAATCCAAACAATACAATCCACAATTTTTGCTCTTTCACATCCATCAACGAATATGCCCATGTTGACAAAAGAAAATAGGGAAGAAGAAGGATATGGAGAAGAGCTTCACTTGTTAGATTCCTCACTCTCTTATAATCTCACAACCTCGCATAGAACCTATAACTCACACCTCTTACCATGAATGGGAAGAAGAAAAGCAAAAAGATGGTGAAGAGCTTCACTTTCACCCAACTCCTCACTCAAAAACACAACTCTTACTCTCTCTCTCTCCCCCCCTCACTCTCAACAATGGAGACAAGAGATGATAGAATACAAGAAGAGATCGAATGCTCAATAGTTGTACTGATAGAGCTTTCAGTAGCATGGATGCACACAATGGATTGATTTCCAAAGCTTTTATAGCATGGGTGCACGAGTAATGGTAATTACAAGTGAGACCTCTCACCCTTATATAAACCAAAATTAGAGTTATGATTAGGGTCTGGACCCCTTTGAATTAGGGTTTGCACACCTTTTACATTTTAGGATTTCCACCATTGTGATTTAGGAAATACATCCCTTTTGGGGGTCCTACCACTTTGAGGGCTCTTGCCCGTCCTTCCTTGATGCATGCTTGCCTAAGTGGACCTACTTTACACTATTGCAAGGACATTTTCATGTGTGCAACTCACACAACACTTGTACATGCATTGAATGCAACTACTAGAAATAACTCAATGTGCATAGGCCTCTCACAAAATAATACATATGATGTGTTGGTAAAGTACTATACTTACCCCAAAATAGTACATTGAAGCTTTAAAAAATAATACACCTCAAAAAATAAATCAAGCACTCAACCTTCTTTAAATGCCTTTGACTTATGCCTTCTCAACTTACCGTTGACACTACTGCATAGATTTTGAGCTTCAGAGTGGTTGAAACATAGCATTAAATCCCATGGGAGGTAATGGCCACTGTAAGGAAGGGTTAGGGTTAGAAAGCCTCAATGCAAAAGCAAGGAAGCTTGCATGCAAACTTTTGTTGATGCTTAACAAGGAGGAGCCATGGACAAGCATGATCAAGTACATGATAAAGAAGGCGAGGATCTCGATGGGAAGTGGGAAGAGCTCACTCGGAAGAAAATATACTTGCCAATGGGAAAATTAAGATCTTGGATTTTATAGGCTGCGCATGCTTTGGTAGACCATTAGAGGCAGGTTCTCTTTAAATTGCAAAGGGGAACAATGCCCTACATCGACACATTTGGACATTCCCTCAAGTGTATACAATGAGCATTGCCCCTATCACACTTGGCTTCAAAATGATAATCACGATTTCCAATAAAGGGTTAACGAGAAAGCAGGACATTTGGGAGTCTAACACACAGTTGGTGTGCGACATCGATGATCTTGCCCACATGTTTCACTTAGACTAGGAGGAGAAAGAGTGGGTGACTACATTTAAATATCCAAGGCAAGAAGGATGAGTGGCCATTAGGTCTGAATTTTTACCCATAAGGGCATGCTTTGCCCTATATGTTCAAGGTTAACATAATTACCCCAGGTTAACTAGAGTGAGATGGACATTTGGCGGAAACATTTTTCTTTTGTCTATTATCTATATGAATTATATGTATGTATGTATGTATATTTGTGTGTGTGTGTGTGTGAATGAGCGATGCTTCGATGCAAGAGATCTCAAGCAAACTAGCTTACCGTCAAGCACATTGATTCAATGTATATGCTTATTATTGGGAAGCATTCCAAAGTTCAAGCAATCTATTCTTTCTCCTAAGTTGCCTCTGAGTCTTTTGGCTTTCAAGCAAGAGCCAAGGGACAAACCCTTAAGTAAATTTGTAGATCGATTTGGCCTTTGGGTAGCTTGTATGCTTGAAAGTAAACCTAGGTCTAGTGTATATCCCACCTTCAAAATTTCTAAATTTACCTTTGAACGTGAAATTAAGAGGAAAAAATATTTAAAATTTGAACTTCACCTCTAAAATTAAATCAAAGAGGAGAAAACATTCAAAATTTTTGGATGAAATTTGTCAAGAAATGCGATAGATTATGATTTTTTTTAAAAAAATGCGAATTTTACCACCGGTTCCTCGACAATGTCGCTGTTCTGGGGAGCGGGTGGCATCGTGCTGGTGTATCAGTGAGCTTTCATGTCTGATGGAAAGCAGAGGTAGCCTTGCGCAGGGTTGCAGAGGGCAGCCGCCATCGCTGCCCGCTCGGGAGAGAGAGACATAGTTCTCTCTGCTGCCGGACTCTGCGTCTTCGATGCGGCCTTTTGCAGAAAAATCATGGCCTCTGCTCTTTGCCGCGCGCAGCACAAGCCAGCTTAGGTTGCCTCCATGCCTTCCCTCTCGGACATTTTCTTCCTCCCATGATGACTCTGATCGGGAACTGTTGGAGCGCATGCCTGCTCGGACATCCTCTTCCTCCCAGGATGACTCCTATCGGGACCTGTCGGCGCGGCCGCGATTCCTTCGAGCAGATGATCGGGATCGAAGTCGGGATCAGCTGGAGTGCCCCCGGCTCCATCAAGCAGATGCCCGGAGCCCATCAAAGCCCCGGCGCTACCGGTTCTTTCAATTGCCGTTGCATGCCTTCTTCAGAAGAACAGAGAGGGTTATCAAGATCTTGGACATCCTCCATGCCTCCAATGTATGGAACAAGAGCACTGCGCATGCCTTGGAGCAGCTCGGTGTATACTTCAATGCCTACACAGTCTCTGAGGTTATCAGGAATTGTGCAAGCGTTGATATGGCTTTGAAGTACTACCACTGGTTGAAGGTTAGAAATGCTTTTAAACCTGATAGTTATGTTTATGGCACCCTCATATACAAATTAGGGAAAGCTGGACGCTTTGCAGAGATGGAGGCTGTGTCGGCCTCGTGTGAAGCAGAGGGCGCAGCCAATGTTGCCACATTTACCAGCATCGTTTCGGCTTACATGAAGGTGAAGAACATCAACCGGGCCCTGAGTGCTTGGCAACGCATGGAGAAATTTCATATAAAACCAAGTCAAGTTACATACACTACCATGATTGATCTGTATGCTGAAATGGGAATGTATAAGGAGGCCGGAGACATTTACCTCAAGATTCTGGAAGAAAAGATGTATCCAGATGTCAGGACATGCACCATTCTCATGAAGCATCTAGTTAAAGCAGGGAAGCTTGATGCTGCTAGAGAGATTTTTAACCTGATAGTAAGTGTCAAGGTGAAGCCAAACTTTGTAACTTATGCTACCATGATGATATGTCTTACAAAAGCTGGAGATGTGGATGGTGTATTGGAGCTGGTTAGGCACTTTAAGTACTATGGCCACAGACCCCGTCCTTTAGGGAAGTCATTGCGCAGCTACTTCAAGTATGTATTAAATGAGGGCAGAGTGGAGGAGGCAGAACGTGTTATGAGTGAAGTATGGCCAGAATCATCTGAGAAAGACAGACAGAAAATGATCTTAGAAATTCAAACTGAATGTGAAAGAGGAGAGAACTGTGGCGGGGCTTATGATGTAGGGACAGATTTTTCTGATTCAGGAAGTGATTCTGAAGAAACTGAACACAGATCTCAGCCTCCAAGGGAACTTGTGACAGCATGGAACATGTCTGCATTTGCAAAGTCTTTTGTTTCATGGGGACCTGTAGAAGTTGAGATTCTAGAGAAACAGAAAGTGAACTGGGATGGTCCATTAGTTTCAGAAACCCTTAAACGCATGAAATCGACAAATGTGGCATGGAAGTTCTTTAACTGGGTCAGTAAACAACCAGGCTTCAGTCATGATTCATTTTGTTATAGCAGGATGATTCAACTTCTCTTGACGGCTGGAGACTTTGAAAAGGTGATCCAGCTAATGGAAGAAGCGCATGAAAGACATGTTGTGCTCCCCATAAGTACATACAACAACGCTCTCAAGTACAGTGGATTGAGGCGGGCAGATGAGGTAGCTCTTAAGGTTTTCAAACTTTTAGAGAGGACAGGGTTGAAACCAGATCAAAAGACTTACGCGAGGTTAATTCATGCTCTTCATCTCTGTAAACATCACAAGAAAGCAGTTGCTGCATTTTCAAAAATGTTGAAGGCAGGCTTTCATTCAGATGCACAAACGTACTCTTTTCTGATCTGTGATCTCATAGCACTAGGGAATTTGAAGTCAGCAAATAAAGTATACAAGCGTATGCGTGCATCTAATCTTGAGCCAAATGGACTAGTATACAAGGCCTACATTTCTTCATACTTTCAAGATGGTAAAGTTGACAAGGCTGAGAAAATTTTCCAGCAGATCCGTGAATCTGGAGTTGAACCTTCAAAAGTGATCTATGAGGTGATGATTGAAGGACTTAGTGGAGCAGGTAAAGATAAAGTAGCTGCACAACTTGAACTTGAGAAGAATGAATTAATGTCCAATAATGCTATTCTAAGACGAAGGCAGTTAGATCGATTTAGGTCTTTTCATACCTTGTTCATGGAGAATATGACAAATACTGGTGAAACTCTGGCTGTTGCACTTGCATAAATTCAAGTTTTTGGCAAGATGGGTTTGTGTAGGGTGACATCTCTCCAACAGTTTTTGGGTAATAAAAGGATTTGAGTGAGGTTCAAGAATGGCTTAGTGTTACTGCACTTAGTGAATATATTGGTAAACTTGCCAGGCTGTAATCTTGCCAGGTGGTGTTTGAAGTTGGAGCTCTCCCTTTGCCAATGAATGCATAGGTGTACAGTTTGTGTTCTTTCAGCAGATATTGCATTGTTTGTGCAGCACTGCTCTACTGGACCTTGAACATTTCTTAGTAAACTTTGAAGTTTCGGCAGCCAGCTGAAAAATCTTCAAGGTCCTCCGCACAAGAACAAGTGTAATGCTTGCACATGCGCACACTCTCTCTCAAGAGTATAGACAACCATAAGTTGGCAAAAAGCAACTGTATTACTGTCTTATTGTACACATCAAAGCTTTCAGATTTTGGGTGGATTTGGACAATACTCATGGACTAAGTACTTGGAGCAAGTCAAGGGCTGGTTTGATGGAGAAATTTTCAATCCAAGAAAATTCATTGGAGAAAGGCTTTTGCAACTCCAGGAGCCTTGTAAGCTTTTTGGAGGGCATACTCCTTGTCTTCAAACTTGTCAAACTTTTCCTTACTGGAGGGTCACTTACACAAGTATACTTCACAATGTCATTTGTTATGGTTACTTCTGTGGCATTGATGAGGCATGTTCTTAGGAACCCTATTTAGGATAGCATTTCGCAAGTAGTGGTTGATATGTAACCAATGACCATCTCTATCATTTGGTTCCTATAGCAAAAAGGACTTAATGCATCTCTTTCACCTCTTTGAGTTGGTTGTCTATCATAGAACCCTTGTGACAAGTACAATAAAATTTGTTTTGTTGATTGATTCACCAATGAAGAGGGTAGTGTGTATTCCATTTTTAGCTTTGTGTGCTTCATAGTCTAGAATTTATTTATTTGTGATGTGATTGCTTGCCCAAGTTGTCTTCTAGTGCTCATAAAACTCCATTCCACACAACAATATAAGGTATCACAAAAATGAGTGCAGAGGAGGATGGAGAATTGGCAATGGTATTTAGTTAGCTTGGTAGGTTCCTAGTGATTGTGAATTATAACAAGTGACTTGATTGCCTTTCAATGGACTCACTAATAGCAACATTATTTTAAGTATTGTTTTATGATTTGATATTTGTTGTGATCCTAGATGAGATGCCTCCATGAGCAATGATGGAATGCTTTGGCAATCAACTATATTTGAAAGTGCTTTAAGTAGTGATAGAAAGACACGAAGATGACAAGTGATTAGGTGTGAATTGCAATCGACTATAAGTTTGGCAAATTATGATCGCCACCTCTAGCAAATGTTGCAATAAAATGAGGAAGACAACTTTAAGAGTGCTTGGAGTCCTCTTTGGATAATGACACAACGAAGATTTTGTGACCTACTTGTTTGCTACTTGAAAGGGATGCCACTATGATAGATGTAGCAATGTACAAAATATTGTGAGGATGCTTGCATGTTCTTCTTCACCTTTTACACATGACTATACCTACATTTATAGTATCTATTTTGCTCTCACCCTCCACAAAGAGGTTAGCCTATTATAGTAGGAAATGTTTGAGCTAGGAGAAAATAACCATTAGTTAGTTATTGGTTGCTAACAAGCTAATATCTTCCTTTCTCAAGCAAAAAAAGTTGTCTAGTATCAAGAGTGTGCGTGTTTACTCAGAGTAGTTGACAAATCTATGTTCAACTTGCCAAATTTGAGAATTTGCAACATGGAATAGGGGTGGAACAATATGACTCCTAGAGATAGCTAGGAGAAAAGAACCATTAGTTGGTTGTTGGATGTTAACAAGCTAACATCTTTCTTTCTCAAGCGAGATAAAGTTATCTAGAATCATGAGTGTGTGTGTTTGCCCAAAGTAGTTAATAAATCTATGCTCAACTTGCTAAATTTGAGAATTTGTGAAATGGAATAGCGATGGGGCAATATGAATTTTAGAGATAGTTAAGCTTAATGATAAGACAAAGGAGGTTGATCTTGCATGTTAGGCCATTACCTTGCAAAAGGTTTATGCTACCAAGCAACAACTTGAGTAGGTCAAAGCCAACCCCTTTACAACTATTGTATTGCTCACTAATGGCACATGGGAGGCTACCAATGCTAATATATGAAAAGCTAAATATATGATTGTTTGTAGGAATTGTTGGCAAGAGAAGACCACCCTCTCAACTAGCTAATCACACATGCCTTTGTGTTTAAGACCTTGGAGTTGGAGCAAGAGAACCTTATGGCTGAGCCAAAGGATGCCAAATGTGGTATATGAAGAAACATGAGAAAAATGGAGTCAAGATTAAATTAACGATGCTCGAAATGGAGATTGCAAAGTGATGGAAAAGAGAGCTTAAAGTGGTGAGAGGTTAAAAAACGATGGCACAAGGCTTTGCATAATGAATTCCACACATTTTCAATTCACTTGGTGCATTGAATAAATAGGGAAAGGGCTACATGTAAACCATGTTCTTGCATATGGGATACAACTCCTATATTCTAGGTTGTCTTTTGATGGACATCCATGGATACATGCATTATCAAAGGGAACCATAGTTTTTTAAAATAATGTAGTGAATTTATAATATAAACAAAATTGGTATATACAAAGGTGCCACAAAGGGTAGGTTTTCAAGGGTGGGGACCTTAGACCTTCATGGCCTTAAAAAAGACATCGCTATTTTTGTCCTAACTAGCAAAGGCTTTAAGAATGTCTAAAACATCATTGTGAAAGAGAGCCCACTTGTCAATAGGGATAGAGAATTGAGGGATCCTTCCAAAAGTTTGTCATTTTTGAATTTCGAGATTCTAGCAATGCTAGTTTCTTAGGTTGTGTTCCATATTTTCACAATGATTTCATTGTTCTTGCTTTATCTCTAAAAAGAATAAGTTTGCAATCATGTCCTTCTCCAAATCCAACTTTATCAATCCACTCTTTGAGCCTTCTCCAAACCTTATAGACTTCATTACATTCCCAAAAAAAGTGCTTGATAGACTCCACTTCTCTTTGACATAGCAAACATATTGGGGATACTCCATGATTTTGCGAAGTCTCTCTTTGGTGGGTAACGTTCATAATTACATGTTGCAAGGTTGGTGCTTCCTTTTGATGGTCCATTTAGCTAGAGATAAATCTACATAAAGGGATGTGGCTATGGTGGGTTTAGTACCAATAATTGATTGCACACATTTTTAAATAAATTTTAAAGTAAAATTATGTATTATTAAAGTAAGCTAATAAAATTTTTTTACATCATCTACTAGGGGGATCAATATAAAACATAGATAAACTTACTCAAAGTCACTTAAGCAGTTTGCCTACAACTCTAGAGGATTTACAATTCCGCCAAAAAATTCTAACCGGATCATCGATCATTTGTGATAAGCACCCAAATGAATATTTTAAACAAAATTCTTAAATCTTAGCAAGACATCGTTCTTCAAGTTCTAGACAAGCCCAAGCCAAAAGGCCCTAACATCCCACAC
The DNA here is from genome assembly GCF_053477565.2 of Lygodium microphyllum. Lineage (NCBI taxonomy): Eukaryota > Viridiplantae > Streptophyta > Polypodiopsida > Schizaeales > Lygodiaceae > Lygodium > Lygodium microphyllum. The sequence goes on along the minus strand of NW_028229634.1, from coordinate 119,363 downwards.
TTTTACTTGATTCCAAATTCAAGCTTCTAGATAGCCTTCTTCCAAGAGAGCATTACTCATATCCTATATAATCTAATTCTAGAAAGGTCTTACATTTTGACAATCCCAAAGTAGGTGTTTTATATTCTTCTTAGCTCTACTACAAAGAGAGCAAACAGGGGAGATGTTCATAAACTCAAAGTTTGTCTCTCAAGGGCAATGTATGCTAACATGCCATAAGAGTGGATTTAGTGTTGTTAAGGGGTGGCATTCCACACACCCTTGATTCTTATTTCCAAGTAGGTTGAGTGCTGAAATGATCAAGTAGCATCTTATCTTTGGCCCTTATCAATCCAAACATGGGTCCCCTGTTGAAAATTATTTTTGGTCTTCAATAGCTCTAAATCCTTACCATCACGGTTCACCCATTCACTCAGGATTCATTCCTTGTTATTGATGAAGGATGCATGTCATCGATCTCATCTTTTCCCCCCAAAGATTCTCAAAGCTATTGTGTTCATGTGCTAATTAGCAAGGGTAAAGGGTCAACTACTTGAATAGTGTCTAGTAATAGAAAAGCTTCTTGAGCTAGCCTAGCTAGGCTCAAGAAGCTAGTAATAGAAAAGCTTCTTAAGCCTAGCGCTAGTAATAGAACACTCATCATTTAATATTAGAAGTGAAATTGGTTACATTAAGCTTACACCAACTTTTGGATATGTGAGAGACTAGGGGTTCAACCCCTATTTTTAGCCATCCCTCATATGTTTTTTAAAGCACTTAAAATTTTCATGCATTACAAGGCTCATTTTGGTACAAGGGGATTCATAAAAAAAAATTATTTGTGTAATTTTTGGAGCATAAAAATGAACTAAATTTTGTTAGTAGAGATAGACCTATCACATATCATCATGCCTCAAACCTACAAAGTTTCTATCAATGGTGAAGATCAATCTAGAAACCCTTGGTTGTTCAACTATCGGCCCCTTTACCCTATAGCCATGGACTAAGCACCTCCATAGAGAAAAAATTGCAATAGTTTATGATCTTATCTTTCTAACAATCTTTGAATGCCTTTTGAGTAGATAGCATTTTACAACCTTGGATGTTGAAATGCAAGAGTAATGCCATCAACAAAGGTAAGTATTTGTAGCCAAATTACTTGACCTATTGAATCTACAACCCCTTTCTATTTAGCTTGTTTGGCAAGATCCTTCCATGTATTGACTAGCACATGAGCTAGTTCAAAGGATTATGTTTTAACATTTTGGTTTGTAACAAAAGAAGAAGTCTTTTCAATCAAGACCAATCCATTGGCCATCATGAAACTTGGTCAAGGAATTTCAATGGTGCATAATGACCATCCACAATCATTTTGATTCCATAAAGCCAAAGCATAGTCTCTTCCTTTTGTCATTGAGTGGGTCCAACCCACAACCATAATTAGATTTATTAGTAATCATTTGTGAGTAACTAATGGCATGCTTAGAACTAGAAAATAATGATTTGCCTAGTAAAGCCAATCGAGGTTCACCCAATGACTTGGTTTATCATGAAGCTTCTTTCTTCTCCATCTATTCAAATCGTTGTTTCATTGTGACATTGATTCCTAGATGACATCCCAGATATCTAAACACCTCTTCTGTGTGACAATGTACTTTTCGGGGGTTGGGGCTGTTGTGTGAGTGCATAGCTTGTTTGATAGAGTAATTTTTAGATCAAAGCCTTTGGTCTCATAGGCATTAATGCATATTGAGGCATTATCATTAGTGAACCTACATTTAATCATATTACAAAACATATCACCAAAGGCCAAACTTTGTAAAATACTAAGAACACAATTCCAAGTGAGTAGATCATAAGCCTTCTCAAATTCCATATTAATTCACTTCTTTTTGGATTTCCTAATCCATGTTGAGGATCTTTAGAATAAGTTTCCAAATCTTCATTAGTTTGTATGTAGTTAGGTGACTTTTTCCACCTGTCATCCACGACCCATTTAATATTGACTAGTTTATGCATAGGTTCGCTAGTTTTTGGTTAGTTTCAAGGTTGACTAGTTTTTTCATAATTTTTATGTGTGTACATACACATCCCATTAAGTATCATTTTATTGTACTCAAACAATCATCTAATCTTTGCTTGATTATCCACACTATGAAATTATCATTATATGCATGATCAATGACCCCCCCTCCCCCCTTTTCGACTAGCTTAAAAAAGAGAGGGGAATTCGATTGATTGATTGATTGATTGATTGATTGAGAGAGAGAGAGAGAGAGAGAGAGAGAGAGAGAGAGAGAGAGAGAGAGAGGAGAGAGAGAGAGAGAGAGAGAGAGAGAGAGAGAGAGAGAGAGAGAGAGAGAGAGAGAGAGAGAGAGAGAGAGAGAGAGAGAGAGAGAGAGAGAGAGAGAGAGAGAGAGAGAGAGAGAGAGAGAGAGAGAGAGAGAGAGAGAGAGAGAGAGAATTAATGTCTCTAAAAAGCCAATCTAGCCTATGTGATTACACCAATACATAAAAAGAATTGTATCTCACATCTTTAAAAACAAAAGATAAAGGGTATGGCTTTGAGACTAGATGTTAGGTGATATCCTCTGTAAGAAAATGTTTGTGGTTTAGATATAAGTAATATTACTAGGAGAATGAGAATTAAGAAAAGATAGAAATGCTATTTTCCTCAATGAAGTGTCTCCCTCAAGAAGAAATGTAGCTTTATGTGGCTAAGGTGCCTCAACATTTGTATTATGTGGTGCTCAATGATAGCTCTAATCTATCTATGATAAGGGTGTCTAGGTCTCCTTTTGGGTGGATATGGGTGTCTCCCTCAACTGAGCACGTGCTCTATCCAAGAAGATACCCCCTAAAGATGAAGCTCCTCTATGATGTAGCCTTATTGGCTATCAATCAACAGTGGTGGCCAATCATGTGCTCAAATCTATGGTAATGAAAAAGTTAGTGACAATCTATTTGTCTAATTGAGCTTGGCTATGGGGGGACTTCTATTCCATACAATAGCAACTTTGTGCCTTTGAAGCTCCAAAAGAAAAACATCCCAAATATCTCTGATCACCCTCTCAAAACAAATGTGGTTTCTCTTCTTTGAATATCATAATTTATTATACACCAACAGATGTAATGCTTCAAGGTCTTTGGATCTTTGTCAAACAAGGTTGGCACATGTAGTCCTCAGTCTCCATACCTTTCAGTATGCCTATCTCAATCCTTAAGTGATGCATTGAGCTGCGAATTTTCCCAAGAATTATACATAACCCATGTGACCAACTGACTATCCATATAGCTTGGAAACTATCCTCAGAGAGTTGAAGAAAGTAGCTCCAATAGTGTGTCATCCTCATGCCATGTGGGACAAGGGGTCTAATTTAAGTCCTCTTTGTATTTGGTCTCAATATATCTGCTTTGATCACATAGTTCAACTTTGTCTACTAGCTAAGCTCATGCATAGGGCAATCCAAACTATAATCAAAGGCAGATAATATGTCAATCTAGAGACCATGAAAGACTGATAGTGCATCCAAATGTCTTTAAAATCCCTTAGGTGAGACACATATAAGCACAATGTCATCTGCATAAAGCAATAGTGACACCAACATTCCAACTAAATTGGATTCGACTCCTTCTCTATCAATATAATCCGATACCTTGTCTATATAGAGCACAAACAAAGTGGGTGAGAGTGGGAATCCATGTTTCACTCCGATAGTGTTGGTGAGACTGAATTTGAGATACGCATGGTGCTTGTGTCATTGTCTTGTATAGAGTGCAGATACTTTATTATATCTCCTTGGGGACACTAATATCTTGTTCTCCTCATGAATTTGGCACAATGGACCATATGAAATGCCTTACAAAAATCCACAAAGCATCAATATATGTTTTTCTTGCATCCTCAACCTTCCTTTATAATAGCCCTTAGAGTAAATATATGGTCAAGTGTGGTATACCCTATTGAAACTAGCTTGACTGTTTAATCTCATGCCATGGATCTCAACCTAGTCACTCAAGGCTTGCTCCACAATAGATCCATATATCTTATCCAACATAATATGGCCAATCATCGTCATCCTATTATTATATATCATAACGTCTCTGCTCATAAAGAGCAATAGTTTCCAACATAGCAAGAAAATGGTTGGAGCAACAAGGTACCACCTGGCTTTAAGGGATACAATTCTATGGTTTGACCACTCAGTTGGAAATTCCTCACAAATTGCTCTATTAAAAATATGAACCAAAGTTGGTGCCAAGACATCAAAAGCATATGCAAAGTGTCCACTAAGCCATCGTGATCATAAGCTGTCCCATTCTTTAACTTTCATATGATATGTTTCACTATAATCCTATGAAAAAATTGCAATATGTCAGCCTTGAGGCCAAGCAGAGGAGCGCATGTTCTTGACCTAGAACATCATTAAGCATGCAAGCACAAACATGCAATCCACAAGTCTAGTAATCTATATCAATGGTCAACTCTCATGAAGCCTTCTCCATGCTCTTTTGCTACAACAACTTGGTTTGTGTGTTGATGCCATGTTGTTTTAGTGCTCAATAACTATTGATGATGTTGTGCATATTGCTTGGTTGTCTTTGATGAATGTGATTTTTTGGATAATCATAATCATTAGTTGGTGAGTTTGGTTTGAGACTAGTAAATTTCTTTGTGTATACTTGGTGATATACATCTCAAGGTATTCCTTATTCACTACAAGACCATGGAGCTAGCACTCGATGTAGTAGGGTCGTGTCATATTCTCGTTTTGTTGTAGTTCAGCTTTTGATTTGAAGCTTGCTCATTATAGTAATGTGTTGAAGAAAAAACATGTGGTTTGGTGGTCTGGATGGAAATCGGTGAATCACACTAGCCTTTTGTGTTCTTGGATGATGTTTTCATAAGAATCTCATATGTCATGTTTGAGACAAGATCCATATATTGTTTTTAGTGTTGATGTAGTTTTTGTGATACTTGTAGAATGTCAAATGGTCTAAGTTTGGTGGATAGGTGCAATATAAGCATAGAGGGTGCATGTCAATATTTCCTATCCTTGTTAGCTTTTGTTATTATATCTATGCATGAGAGGTGTCTATGTATTCGACAACCTTGCTTCTTCTCACTTATTGAAATTTGGATGTTAAAGGTTGCTTCGATAGTAGGTGATCCTAGTTTTGACAATATTATGGCCAAGATTGTGAGGTCCCTCCTCCAACACATTGAAGGAGTCCTCTTATTAGTCGACCGAAATTCATATCCATGCACATCACCATCCAGTCTCCCTATGGGAAACCTAGGACTTAGTTGAACATGGGAATCTTAGTTCTACTTCACACGGGAAGTGTGGACAAGTCACCCCTAACAACAATCTAATGCCCACCTAAGAAATACCACATTGTAATCAACCAAAGGCAAGAGTGAGGTTAATACCGCACTTGGTTCAAAGAGAGTGTAATCAACCAAAGGCAAGAGTGAGGTTAATACCACACTTGGTTCAAAGAGAGTGAGAGACGGGGGAGAGTGTAACTCCATCCCCCTACCCATAAGGTAAAATTTCAGCTCCCGCCCCCCAAAATGGTGTTAAAAATGGTAACTAATCCTACTGATATTGGGAGAGTCATGATTTAATAAGCTCTATGTAGTGTTGGAAAGTTATCCATCAACTTATCAGGTCCACCCAACCATAGACATTTGATCGTCAGGATTGAAGCCTCCCACTTTCCTCGATTGGGTTTGCTTTAGTTTTCTAATTAGCAAAGCATACTACCATGCTGTTTGGACATATAAAAATAATTTCCTTTTATTACTTCGTTAAACTAGGTTCATTAAACTCAATCTTTAGCACATAACAAACAAATCGGAAATCAGATACTTTATTTCATAATAACAAGCAGAACCATCACTCCGCAGAGTGGTACAAAACCGTCTTTTTGTAGAAAGACACCATCCACAACCTAGGATAGGATCTTCTAGTCCCTCGGGATTAGGCTGTATGTGATCGCACTCCGTTCGCAGTCAATAGGGAATTTTCTAGCTCAGAGCCCCTCTAAGCTTCCCTGAGCCTTAGGAGCCGTTCTACATAACAGGGGCACTTATCACTTGGCCCTTTGCCCTCTCAGGTGCTCGAGTGATCAAAAACCAAAAACACCTACCTCCCTTCAGAGCATAGGACCCTCACGTGCAAGGTGAGTTTTTCCACACTTCGCAGAGTGTTAGGGAGCATTGGGTTGGGGACCCAAACATCCTGAACCACCACAATCCACAACTCATCCAGCTATGCAAGCATGGAATCATAAGAGACATAATTCATCATTCACAAATCCAAAAGCAATCATAACCATAAAACATTTTTAACACCCTTGTCAATGTATGCGATGTATAGAATCTATCTCCTTCATCAATTCCCATGTTCTTTTCTAAAAAGAAATTGATAATACTAACATGCTTTTGTAAGTTTAAGTAGATTCTAGCTAATCGTAATCTATGTAAAATACTTATCGTATGGCCTTTTCTAACATTACTAATCTCTCATTTTATCGTAAGATGCAAAAATTAAGAAGTTGTAGATAGCTTAAAAGTAATCATTTTCTTATGTACTAAACTTGATTATCTCCGTTTGGCCATCCATCGTGATTACGGGTTTGGCTGCAACATCGGTTTGTTGTGGAATAACCGGTCCTTCAGGTTGAATGGATTCGGGGGTAACTTCTGCTTGCACTTAAGCTTCGTGTTGAGTTCCCCTAGCAGCGACTACTTTCTCATGTTGGGGAGCTCTTCGAGCATGACCTCGCCCATAATCTCGTGCCCAGCATCTCGACATCTCTTGGGAGCCATGGAAGAAGCTTGATGGATTTGAGTAGTGCTTCCACATAGGTGTAGAGAGAGAGGCTTGGCTGATTGCATCAGAGCTTCATCGCATCAATAGCAGAGAGACTTTTGCACATGTTGTTGTTCTGACATGACACTCTACCCCTATTTATATGGTAATTGGGGGGGGGGGGTAAAGAGAGAACACTTGCTTTTATCGAGTTTGATGACATCATTGATGATGTTAGAGACTAGGCTCCGTTTTTGTAGCGTGAAGATAAAAATTTATGAATATATGGGCGAGCACTGCGTGTTGCGTCGTCAGCTAGGTGTCACTCCAAGGCTCATGACCAAGGTAGTGACCAAGGCATATACCTTGGCATCTTGGCCTTGGCATACTTGGCAACGAGCTACAAAGGCTTTGTTGGTGCCGTTGGCTGCGCGTGAGAAGCTCCCACACTAGCTTGTAGGAAAATCTTCCCAGGAGGAGGTCACCCATCCCGGCAATGTTGTTACCCAAGTGCACTTAACTGCCAAGTGACTATCCACTAGACTAGTTCTTTTTGTTGTTCTATACTACAAACATAGTTTTAATAAGCTTGTCTTGGGAGGGTTTCTCAAGCCTTCTTTCCATGAACTTGCATATAATACCTCATCAATTATCTTCAAATGCGCAATCTTTACCATTTTGTTTTCAACATAAATCAATTTTTGGAATGTATACACACATTTTTTATTAAAATAAATTAAGTAATGGGGACCTTACAAAGATTAGCTTTTGCATGTTTGAGTCCACCAAGCCTTGTAGACCTAGTCTCTTGGAGTCTTCTATATCTGAATGTTAGGTTTCCCCATTATCTTGATATTCATCGTTTACTTTAGTAGGTAGAATGATGTGGATGAGTTCGTTACTTGTTAAATGTTAGTATGGGCTCCCCATAAGAGTCGCAATGTTAGGTGATGTGAGATAGCCTTTCTAAGATGTGATGACACTTGTGAGGTTTTTTAGCTAAGATGAGGCCTCTTAATTTTTGGATCACACTACATTGCTCATCATTAGATGGAATATATATGTAGATCTCCTTTGTTATATCATTATGCTACCTTTGCAACAATTTAGGATGACATGTGCATCCAATGAACCCCTATATTAAATCCCATATCTAATGATGTGGTGTTAGACATGTACGATGTAAGTAGCCTTTCCTTAAATATATTGATCTAAGAAAAGGTAAAGCGTGGTGTGAGAAAGGATGACACACTCAATGAAGCAATCATTCCATGAGAAGTTTGGATTAAACTCCTTTACTATGGATTTCAACATATCAATCTCAACCCACCTTGTACTATAATCTCATATGTAGTGAGTGTAATGAAGAAATGACTCATGCCCCACCACTGGCCACCATTTTGATAAGGTCTTTCAAGTTATGTTGGTGCCATGACAGAGCCCAATATTGATATGGGTATGTTGTAGGACAGTCAAATATTGACATGGTTACATTATAACGGAGTATGTGCTTGACCACCTCCTTGTTTAAACAATTCTTGTTTGCTCACTTATAATTATCAATTTCTCTTTGTAAGCACATTGTGCTTATACTATTCGAGATCAAGATAACTTGTTTTAGCTCATATAGAATTAGAATGTAAGTGGCATGGTGTAGATTGAGAACAGGGTTGACATATGCATCTTGATGTATTCATTGATATACATGTTATTGTTGTTCGTACCACAACCAAATGGAAAGAGGAACGGGAATATTGCATTCTCTAAGGTGGTATTTGGGTAGGATGAGCCCATTGCATGCAAACCATTTGTTTTGAATATTATTGTTCTTTGTAGAATACAATTGCCATTTTTCAAGATCGTACATGCAATTGTATCGAATGGGGAGTTTTCATGGTGCACTTCTAGAATTCTTTCAATTGATTTCTTGTTGAGCACAAAAAGGCCTCTCTTTACATGCAAATGTTTTATTGTTTTGTGATGTATTATTACATCACTAGATTATGCAACATATTGAAAGTGAACACGTCAGCAATGCTAGATTTTGTCAAGTGGAGTGAATGATCTATTGTTTCAAAACATTAAAGGATTATCAAGAATTGATTGTCAGCAGTCCAATGTTCTGTTCACAATTTCCTTTTTGTTTGGGATACTACATTTGACATATTGGTAACACTCAGAAGCTATAGTTGCACCAGATTTGTGCAACGATGCAAGAATGAGGTTTAAGCTTGAGAGAGCCATTGAAATTGCCATTTGTTTATACATTTGGTACTCTTTTGTGAAATGATAGTTTGATGTTGTATACTCTATACATGGTGCATCGATTATGCTTGTATGTTTGATTTTCCAATATGCTTCCAATTTGTATATATCATACCAACTCGCTATGCATATTTTTAGTGATGTTTTTCTAGAAGCCATAGTTTTCTTTCCCTAGAAGATCTTGATGAGGCCCTGTGATTTGGTAACTACCTGAAACTCATCGTTTTGGTGTATTTTGTTAACATAAGAAGGTGTTTCTATGCGTGATATAAGCACGCTTATTTGATAAAATATGATTTTACATCTTTATCTTTATACTTGAAACTACTTTTCAAATATATAAATAAGATATAGTTTACAATGTTTTCATTTGGAAGAATTTATAGGGTTCATATTGTAAATAGTTAGAGTTTCTAAGCATTGCCATATTTTTTTGTTATTGCTATGCTTTTACAATCTTATAAGTTAATTCTTAACCAAAAAATAGTAAAAGTAAAAGCCATTGCATTTTGGACTTTAACCAAGCAACTTCCTTAGTTTTTGGTTCAATGTTTTGTAAGGTACTCTTCCTCACACTTCATCAAGATAACATCTCAAGCTGTATGATAGATTTTCAGTCAAATCTTATTAGCTTCACAAATGTGTGAGCATTATTCACCTTATGCATAGTTCAAAAGACATGCATTCATCTTCCCTAGATATGGTTAAAAGCACATTCAATTCGACAAGATGCATTAAAAACACATACCTTCAATTCTCATGCATAGTTCAAAAGATATACATTTGAATTTGCTTAGATATGGCTAAGATATATCTTCAATGTGGTAATATTAATATGATTCATAATGTGCATGTCTTTTAACCTATGCATGAGATGAACAACACTCACATGTTTTCAAAGCTAATAAGATTTGATTGGAAACCTAGCATATAACTTGAAATGTTTTCTTGATGAAGAGTACCTTGCAAAACTTAAAATCGAAACCAATGAAGTTACTTGGTTGAAGTTTGAGATGTAGTGGCTTTGACTTTCATTATTTTTTGGTTAAGAATTCACTTATGATATTGTCAAAGCACAACAATAACACACACAAAAAGAAACATATGAACATGCTATATAAGCAACATGTTGAAGAGTTTCTATAGGTCTATTTGTTATATTTGAATCATGGGGGATGGTGTTGTTCTCTTGTATGCTTTCAAGAACATATGGACTAGACTTTACTTTTCTTTCTTTGCTATTTAGTATCGATGTTATAAGGTCCGAGATACACACTCGACTTTCTTATATACTTAAAAAATATATATATGGTGAATATTATGCTGGCGCAAAGAGAGAACATATGAGAGAAAAGAAAGATGTAGAGAGAGAGAGAGATAGAGAGATTGACAACACACTAGGGAATTGGAAGATGGGCTAGTCCCCCCCCTTGTGGACTTGTATTATTGACAAGGAGCAAGCTCCTCCATTACACATAAACCAGTTCTTACTTGTAGATATTGGGGATAAGATCACGGTTCCTTGCACGGTATACAACCGGCTAATACTTGCACAACTTGGAAGTTGGCACCTTTTGATTCTTCTTGAGTCTCTCCTTCTCTTCTACACAATATGTGTAGGGATCTCCTCTTGGAGCTTGATTTCAACAGAGCTTCAACAGCACTTGCACCTTCTCTCCTACACAATATGTGTAGGGATCTCCTCTTGGAACTTGATTTCAGCAGAGCTTCCGCAGCACTTGCACATTCTCTCCTCCTCTTGGAACTTGATTTCAATAGGGCTTCTGCAGCATTCGCATCTTCTCTCCTCCTCTTGGAACTTGATTTCAATAGAGCTTCCGCAGCACTTGCATCTTCTCTCCTCATCTTGGAACTTGATTTTAGTAGGGCTTCTGCAGCATTTGCACCTTCTCTTCTCCTCTTGGAACTTGATTTCAGTAGGGCTTCCACAACACTTGCTCCTTCTCTTCTCCTCTTATGCATGCAAAATGATGCTTCCTTCAGCTCCCCCACACCCAGGGAGAGCCTCCTCTTTTATAGGCTTTCAAGAGCTTCTCTTCTTGGAGAGAGACTTGAGTGCCAAGATTGGAAAGGTTGATCTTCATTCAAGATGTGGCTGTTCCAAGACCTACTCTGCAACACCAATTTCGAGATATCTCTTTGTGTGTTGCTCGGATGGAAAAACGTCCAACACGAAAGTTGTAGATCTCGTTGTTTTCGATAACCTTAACGGGATGTTTTTAGAGATCTTCTTTCTATCACAAGATATTTTAAAAATGGATTCACCATGTCTATTTTAAGAAAAACAACTTTTTAAACTGTACTCTTAACTTGTGGTCCATGCAACCACCTTGAGCCATAGATAAGGAGAGTTCATTAGATTGCCTTGGGCCTCAACCTTAAGATTGAATTCCACACAAAAGCTTGTGTCATTTTAGAACTTAGAAAGGGAAAATCACTTCTCTCCTCACTTCCAAAGGATCACGTTTCTCGTCGTTCTTAGTGAGAGAATTACCTCTCTCATCTTTCTTAATGAAAAACCTTAAAACCTTAACTTGTAAGGGAGAGGATGACCCCAAATGAATGCAAAGCTCATGACACACAAGTAAACGTTCCCAGGTGTCCCTAGATGCACACATAAATACATATATATAATGCTAATGCACTTCCTCTTCTTACAACTCAATCCATCTTCATTTATGTGTAACTCCTTGATTCTTGTGTACACTCTTACACTTGGCAAACACTTCTTTCCCCCTTCATAACTTGTATAGCCTGTACCAAATATCCCTGTCACAGTGCTCTGATCACCCCATTAAGTGATGCACTAGGAAAATTGGTCTCTAAATGGTCTCATGGCCATGCTAGAACATCATCAACACTTAAAGAAGAGCGAGCCATTAATTTATTAACATAAATTTACTAAATAGAGAATGCGTAATAAGCAATCAATTTAGTGACAATCGAAAACATATACTGTAGTAGAAAACATAGTTTTGAAATAAGATTCTAACCTTAGCAAATATCATACTTATGAAGATCATTGTTGCCTTTGTTGCAGTCAAGTTTGTAATTAGGAAAATATACAAAATTAACTAAATAACTAAGTAACTAAGAAAAAATATATTTCACAACCAATAATTAATTACTTAATGATTAAGAAACTAGTTTATATGGACATGATTAGTTAGCATATATAAATTAGTTTACTAATTAGTTTAGGTAATAGAAAATTATATAATTAGTTTATATAATAACTAGTGATTCAACAAATCAATAGAAATACAATAATATATTAGCTAATAACTAATTAGTTAATATAAATAAATGGCTTATTACTACATAAATACTATGTTATTAAATGATTACATATTTAACAATAAATAACAACTAATTGATAAATGATAACTAATATATAAGTGATAACAACGATTGATTAGTTATAGCTACTGATAAATGATAACTAGTTAACACAAAAGAAGTATGTAATAAACCAATACACATAAACTAATATACTAATAACTTACATAATAAATAAACGAATGCACAAACACATCAACTAATAACTAACTAGTAATACTAATTACGATTCAAATCAACTAATAGCTATATGTAATGGCCAATTGTGTTAACTAACCTATGATATAATTAAACTAATAGCCAATAATTAATAAGTGATTAATTAAAAAATAGCAAAAAATAACAATAAAACTAATAGAATTAATTAGTTGATAAAAAACTCAATTAAATTGAAGGCCTAATTAATAAATAATGAATCATTTAAAAGACCAAATTCATTTAAATTGGTAACAAAAAATCAATACAACTAATAATTAATTAGTTTAGTAATTAATTTTGATTAAGCATAGCTTAATTGGATAATTAGATAATTAATGGGGTTGATACATCATTTGTTGATTAATTGGTCATTATGCAATACAAAATTTATCATGGCATGTTATTAATCATAAGATTAGTTGATTGCCCGATAATTCATAACTAGCAATTGGCTACTACTAATAAGTACTAGTAACTAATACCTGGCAATTTGCAATTGGGCACATGGGGTTGCCACTACTTCATGTCTTCATTAGCCCTTTAAAGACTAGAGGGGATGAGTTCTTCTATTAGCATTGAAAGTTTCTTTTTGCTTTTGCATTTCCTTATGCTATTGGTGCCTTTTTTAACAGAAACTTAATAAGCCTTAAAGCAAGATAAAAAATATGTATGTAAGACTATTTCAAAAATATTTAACGATTCATCAATGAATTTAAAAAAAAGCCCAAACCTAGATTGAGGATCAAATCCACCACATGAACTTAGATGAATCTATAAAATAGGAAATTTAATATGAGATTGAATAGTAACAACTCATTTTCTATACACCAATAAATATAACCAAATGAAAAATCCACCACAAATAAATATATGAACTAGTAGTACCATACTCCATAGGTATCTTGGCTACAAAGGAGCATACACAATATCTCTTAATATATGCAAATACCAGTATCAATTGATGTCTATATGATGGGATCACATATTCTAGCATCACTTGAGTACAAAAGATTAAGTGCCATACCCAAAAAGGATAGATGTGTTTGTCAACCATTCATCTAAGAAAGAACCATTCAAGGCTATCATTCTCTTGAGAACATGCCCAAAATGGACATAGGGAATCATTTTCATATCACAGTCTAGTTACAATCATCAAGGTAGGTTACTCCAATTAGATACTTGGTCATAGGACTTGGTTACACCTTGATCTTGACTAAGCAAGTTCTCTACAACACAAATTGTGGCTATTCTTGAAGGACATGGACAAGATCTAGAGTAAAATGGTGGAGTCCTTGCCATTTAGGTTGTGACCGTTTTCCAAAGCATTTTGGAGGTTCTCAATCAAAAGAGGGCTATAGGGAAGAGAACACAATTAAAGGAGTGACTACTTTTGAGCACTAGGGTTTCATCTTTACCTTCTTAGACTCTTCCTCAAGCTTCCATGGAGAAAATACATTCTATCTCCTCCCCATGGCTTCTCGCACTCTGAACACCACTCAACCTTGGTTCCTTGCCTCATTTGAAGGCCGTTGAGCACCATAGTGTAGGGTACTTGAGCCATGTGGTCTATAGTAGGACACGATCAATTTGTGCTATCCTCGAGGCAGGTTATGCAACAAAAAATCTAGTTCTCACCACAATTTTGAGCGTATGATGGATTCTATTCCTTGTTAATAGTCAAAGAAAGATTCCTTTGCAAGCAATCAAGGCCATAACACTCTCTTGGAGCTATAGTCATTGTTCTTGGAACCATTATGAACAAGACAATAGCCTATTCTCTTAGATTGAAGTACTAATCTTAGCCTTACATGGCTTCTACCCTCTAATAATGCTATGAAATGCCTCTTCAATCAATATTGAAGGATTCATTTCACTCTTGAAGCAAGAAGGAAGCATTATTCATTGTTGTAATAATAAGGCAGCCATTGATTCTTGGTGAAAGCTTCAAAGATCTTAAAGGCTTCTTGAATCTTTTACTCTATCTTCATTCCTCTATACTCAAGGAAGACCATTCACCATGGGTTGATAATTTCCCCTCATCATTGGAGCCAATTTAATCATTGACATTCTATGTAGAATAGGGTATTCTAGAGCTTTGCTTGACTGTTGTGAGAATTTTTGAAGAAGGGCATTTAACCTTGTAACAAGAAGCCTTCTATAGTAGTTGCGTACAAGCACTAAGCAAGATTCAAGATTAGGATCATTAAGAGGTGAATTTTCTTCTTCAAATGCCACCCTGATTTGGGGATTTTTTTCTTTGAAGCTTGATCTTGTGAATCCAAAAAATGCAGAGAATTAATTGTAGAAAATTAACAATCCTTAAAATCCTTCAAAATTCATTGAAAATTTCCTAAAATTCATTAAAAATCAGAATTAAATTCAAAAAATCACAAAAAATTTCCACCAATGCATTTGACTATTTTTAGAATATTCTATAAGCTAAAAATGCCTTAACACATGATCACCCTATTATTTTAAGGCCAAAATGCTAAAATTTTTACTTAAACTCATGGAAAATTCATTTTACATTCCAAAAATAAGCTAAAAACTGCTAAAAAATATAGCCACATTGTTGAAGCCTAATGGTTCAATTCTCACTCTAGGTTGATTGCAGAAAGCTCGTTATTAAATTTGTTAAAAAAAAACCATAATAAACAAAAAAAACAAACAATAAAAGAAAAACACATAAATAATAATACAAATAATAACAATACACAAACACTAATCACAACTAACCAAACTTAATAGGACCACAGTAACTTTGCCTTGATATTTTTTTTTAAAAAAATAAAGTGTTTCATTTTTTTTGAGTTAGTGGCTTTTGCTTCTTTTTTTGGAATCATTGCATCTTCGAACTAATCCGTGCACCCTCAGTTTCTTGTATACACACTCTTGCCAGGTATTTATATTTTAATCAACTACTTTTCCACGCATGCTCGCGCCAAACACACATTTTTCTAATAAATTAAAATAAACCAGTCGTTCACTTAGCATGTGCTTCGTGTGCTACAAACACATCTAAGTTTATTTAAAAATGAGCCCATCGTCACAAGTGCACGTACTACATAAAAAGTGCTAAACACACACTCAATTTTTAATTAATGAATTTGCATTTAGAGACCTCAGTCTTAGACACAAAGTCCGATTTTTGTTTAAAGCATCGTTTCACCCTAATAAATTGTAATTATAATTTTTAAGAAGAAATCACTATTTTCTTATTAAGGTTTAACACCTAATAAAATTTTACCCATTGTTAAATAATTTCTTAAAATGAACCATTTATTAAAACTAATTCCTCAAATAGTATGAACATAAGGCTCTAGGAATGGTTGGTTTTTGGGTACATTTAGTTGCTAAAAGTCCTGCTTGATGGCACTTTCCCCGCAGCATGTATTAGAATGCATCACATCTCTCATACCCCCCGTAGGAGTGGATATATTGGCGGTATTCACCTTTAGCATCTGTAGCTGCTCTGTTAATCACATCCATAAGCTCTTTCTTGATACTTGCCACTGAATTGGATGTGTAGTCCTTAATATTTTCACTTCCTGAAGTGCTTGTAGTAGGGTTTTGGGAAGCTTCTGGGGTTACTGCATACACTGGTTGGGTTGATCCATGATTTCCTCTATTATGGTTCTAATTCAAAGCTCCTATTGAGACTTGGGATTGTTGATTCCAATGGGTAGGATCCCACTGTTGTTGATTTGCCATTGGAGGAACTGTTTGAGACCACTGTTGTTGTGGTTGAACCATCATTTGAGGCATTGTTGTATGCGGTCAACTACTGTGGATTAGGTGCATTGTACTACAACACTGTTTGCATCTAGGGGGGTAAGGGGTAGGGAACTATCCTTGGAACTGCATTTGATGGGTATACCATTCTTGGCATGGGTGGAGGTAAGACTCCTCTTCCTGAGGTCGTTGAAAACCTTGCTTTAACTTCATCATACAGTCTTGCACCTTCCACTGCAGCTTGCAGATTGATTGGTCTTCTCAATTCCACGAACTTGCAAACTTTTGGTTGTAGGCCTCCGAGGAACACTCCTTTCTAGATGCCTTCATCCAAATGATGATTGGTCCATCTCTTTAGGATGGATTCCATATGCGAGACATAAGCTTCTACTCTTTCTCTAGAGGACTGACTTAGGTTTATGAACTTCTCTTTCATCCTCTCTTCAAAACCTTCACGCCTAAATCTAGTGAGGAAGGCCAACTTCAGGTCATCCCATGTGCCAAAAGTTCATGCTGCTTATCTCTCATATCATTGAAACACCGCGCCCTTGAAAGTGGTGAGGAATATTGCTAATCAATGCTCGGGGATTCTGGTATTGTTAGCCACACATGCTACCATAAACTCTGCTACATGAAGATCAGGGTCTTCATTGTAATCTCCCTTAAAAATTAGCAAAATGGGACTACATTTGCTGGCATGTCATCAATATTTCCAGGACGAATCTGACTAGGAAGGGGACCTTGAGTCACCATGGGGACTTCTGTAAAGAGTGCTTTTAGGGCATCAAAGGAGGCTTCTGCTGCAAGCTCATTCTTAGCCTTGATTCTTACCTTCTCTCTTCTTACATACCTCTGGACTCGTTCTAGTGCTTGTTTCCTTATGGCATAATTCATGAGGGGGTTGGATCCACTAAGTTGTTAGTGCTCCACAAAAGAATAACAGAAGGCTTTAGTCTCTGGAGGACTCTCTTGCCAACATCTCTTCTACTTCCTTCTTCTCTATGTCTGTGAATTCAGCTTTCAAACCACTATAGAGGGGGAGATATTCTGGAATGCTTATCAGACATTGAGCAGGTGGTACTTTTATGCATTGAGCCGTTACATGCCATTGAGCAGTTATAGACACTTGAGACTTTGGGACTTTTTACCTTTTGGGATGGTACATCATATGTCTTGGTTCACTGTATGCTTATGAGCTAAGTCTTAGTTTTGGATCCGTATCTTTGTGAACTGACACCTACTTGTGTCAAGTTTTGGTAGTGGCAGGAACACTCTTGCCCCGTTGACTGGGGGGTGTGCCTACTCACTGGCAGATGTTTGTATGACATACTTGGGTGTTGGATTCATGCCCGACCGTCATATGCTTATGCTATGCCCACATGATGCCGGCTTTGGTCTTGGCAATATCTGATTGCCTTGGGATCCGATTTTGGCACTGTTAGCTCTCTTTTACTGAAATCTAAAATTTATTACAGCAAGCATATATGTATGGACTAACATGGATTTTTCATGCTGAGACACTCTGAAATGATGTACTTTCACTAGTACTTGGTGGGCAGTAGCTTTGGTTCCACTTTCCTCGCCATTTTCCCTCGATTTTGGTGTTTTTTTGGTCATTTTCTGCAGTAAACAGCAAGCAGTTTTGAACTATCTACAGTCTTCCAGCCTACATTATGGCGAGTTCATCCACTGATCATGCTATTTTCAATATCACTAAGCTTGATGGTACGAATTACTCTTATTGGAAGAGCCAGATTTGGCAGGTATTGGTGCAGAAATTGCAGCATCCGCCTGCAACTATGCCAGATGAGGAATGGTGTGAGCTTGATGAGTTATGCAAGTCCACCATTGTATTGTCTCTCACAGAATAGGTTCACTACAATGTATTTGAGGAAGAACAGAGTGCATGGCAATTGTGGGATAAAATCAAGAATCTCTATGACAAGAAAAGTCCAACGAGTCAAATGTATTGGTTGGCTGAAGCAGCTTATGGATCTGCACATGAAGGAGAATGTGACTATGTCTGCTCACTTGAGCCAGTTCCATGCTATACTCAAGAACTTGACTTCGCAGGACATCACTTTTGCAGAGGATGCTATACTCAAGTCCAGTGTTAAAATTGAAGAGATCAATGTTATGCAACCTGAGGATGTTGATGATGATGATTATATCCTTGCAGCTTCTTCTAGTGCTTTGCAGATGATAGAGATACACTCTATATATGCACAGTGTTGGCTCTTGGACTCAGGTGCATCCTTTCATGTGATGTTAGGCTGCAGTTTCCTTCTGGTAGCAGTTTTGTTATGCAGGATGTACGTCATGTACCTGCTTTGACACGCAATCTCATGTCAGCTGGACAGCTTGATGACGCAGGTTATCATGTATCTTTTGGAGACTCTGCATGGAAGATCACTCGTGGTAGACTTGTGATTACGAGAGGTGCCAAGGCTGGCAGTCTCTACCCCTTGATTGTATCAGCTTCTTCCATTGATCATGTTTTGTCTGTCAGTTCTATCCCACATGTATCTCTTTGGCATGCCCATTTGGGCCATATGTCTTTGAAGGGAATGAAAATGCTTTCTGGTTTGCACTACTTACCGCCTCTTAATTATGCATGTTTTGATTAATGTGAGCATTGTCTTTATGGCAGGCAGACTAGGTCTATGCATAAGAAGTCTGGTAGGCCACGCATGAGTGAGCCCTTGGCATTAGTACATTCGGATGTTTGTGGGCCCATGCCTTGTCAGTCTATGGGTGGTGCAAAGTATTTTGCTACGTTCATAGATGATTTTTCACGGAAAGTTTGGGCTTATCCCATTAAGCTGAAATCCGATGTCCTGGCTGTTTCAGAGATGGCTTACATTGGTTGAGAACTAGTCTAGGTATAGGCTAAAATACTTAAGGACAGAAAATGGGGGTGAGTATGTCTCACGTGCTTTTGAGTAGTTATGTGATGAGAGGGGTATTAAGCATTAGTTGACCGCCCCCTACACCCCCCCAGAATGGTTTGGCTGAGCGGATGAATAGAACCATCCAGGAGCGTGTACGTCGTATGCTTAGTCATGCAGGCCTACTACAAAGCTTTTGGGCTGAGGCAGTTAGTACAGCTGTGCATGTCATAAATAGATCACCTTCTAGTGGTTTGGATTTCCAGGTTGCAGAGGAGGTATGGACTGGAAAACCCCCCCTCTTATGCGCATCTTCGTGTCTTTGGATGTGAGGCATTTTGCCATGTGCCCAGCGACAAGAGAAGTAAGCTGGATCCCAAGAGTGTCAAATGCATTTTCCTTGGTTATGGGGATCCAGGCGAGATGGGTTACCATCTCTGGGATCCGCAGGCGTGGAAAGTCATTCGCAGTCATGATGTAGTCTTCCATGAAGACAAGATGCATAGGTAGCCTGAGAGAGTTGTTGAGATCCGCAGGGTCATATTTCAGGAGGAGCCAAGAGCTCTCGCACAGCCAGTTGGACAGCCTACAGCTGCAGTAGATGCTCATGGTCAGGGCATTGGATAGGCAACTGGGCAGGTAGCAAAGCCAGTCTACTAGAGACAGATGTCCACAAGATAGATTTCAACCCTCGATGGATTATGTCTTGGTTACAGATGTAGGAGAGGCAACTGGGCAGGTAGCAGAGCCGGTCTACTAGAGACAGACGTCCACCAGATAGATTTCAACCCTCGATGGATTATGTCTTGGTTACATATGTAGGAGAGCCTTTCACTTATGATGAGGCTATGCGCAGGGGTGGCATTCACTCCTAGGAGAGGGCTATGCAGTCTAAGATAGACTCCCTGCATAAGAATGACACTTGGGATTTGGTTTCCTTACCTACGGGCAAGAAGGCTTTGCCATGCAAGTGGGTGTACAAGCTAAAAAGTACCCCTGGACACCCTGAGCTGGCATACAAGGCTAGATTGGTAGCAAAGGGTTTTAAACAAGAGCATGGTGTGGATTTTGATGAGGTCTTTTCTCCTGTGGTTAAGATGACCATCCTACGCTTAGTCTTGGCTTTGGTTGCTCAGCTTGACTTGGATTTATACTAGATGAATGTCAAGACGGATTTCTTACATGGGGACTTGCATGATGAGATTTATATGGAGCAGCCTAAGGGCTTTGCAAAACCTGGCAGTGAGCACCTAGTGTGCAAATTGAAGAAAAGTCTTTATGGCTTGAAACAGGCACCTAGGGAGTGGTATCATAAGTTTGATGCCTTTATGCAGTCACAGGGCTACAGCCGGAGTGCTATGGATCTGTGTCTTTACACGAAGAAAGCTCATGATGGTTCTTTATTGATTTTGGTACTCTATGTGGATGATATGTTGATAGTAAGGAAAGCTCATGATGAGCTAGATGCTCTTAAGGCTCAGCTCAAGAAGAGATTTGAGATTAAAGATCTGGGATAGGCCGCTCACATACTTGGTATGCGCATTACACGCGATAGGCATCAGGGACTCCTCTACTTATTACAGAGGGAGTACATTCATAAAGTCCTTGAGCGCTTCCGCATGTAGGAAGTAAAGCCTATTGGCTATCCGTTGCCTTCTTATGTGAAGGTATCACAGGTTGATTGTCCGCAGACAGAAGAGCAGAAGGCCGAGATGGCCAAGATTCCCTATGCATCCGTAGTGGGAAGTCTTATGTATGCCATGATAGCCACTCGTCCAGATATTGCCTTTGCAGTTGGTGTTGTGGCACGCTATATGGCTACACCTAGCAAGAAGCATTGGGATGCCGTGAAGGGTATCATGAGGTACCTGAAGGGCACTGCAAATATGTGCATATGCTATGGCAGCCAGGATACAGGAGTCGTGGGGTACACTGACTCTGATTATGCAGGACATGCAGATAATAGGAAGTCCACTTCCGACTATGTATTCACCTATGCTGGAGGTGTTGTTTCTTGGATGTCCAGGGTGCAGAAATGCACGACCCTTTCTACTACAAAGGCCGAGTATGTTGTAGCCACTGAGGCTTGCAAGGAGGCCATTTGGTTGGGTCGTTTAGTTGCTGACCTTGGTATTGATGTTATCCCTACACTGCATTCGGATTCTATGAGTGCTATTCAGTTAGCCAAGAATCATCTTCCACGTGAAGACGAAACACATTGAGGTGAGGTATCACTTCATACGTGGGGTCGTTGAGGACGTTTGTTGATCTTGTCAAGATCTCGCCCCGAGACTGACCCGAATCCTGCAGATCTACTCACGAAAAGCCTCTCTACAGAGTGCTTTGCCTTCCTCAGGAGGTTGATGGGCGTGGGATGAGATGACGTCTTTCCTCATCTTGTTGTACATGTGTACATGTTGTATTGTTGTTTTTAATTTTTCTTTTCACTCCTCACTGGGGCAGATTCACCTTTAAGTGGGAGGTTGTTGGGGGTAAAGGTGCCTCTGCCTAGCCGCCCGTGTATTACTACACCGACAGTCACCGCCATTGCACACTGCAGGTGGCGGCGCCCATCACCGTCACTTTATTCTTTATTCTTTTAGTGACAGTTTGAATAAAGGAAGCCCCGGTCACACATTGTGACTGTTGGAGTTCCCATTTCTAGTCTCTCCCTTTCTTGCTCTTGCTCTCCCGCCATAGCTCTCGAGTCCCCAACCTTCGATCCATCGCTCCCTTTCATTGTGGCTAAACCTTTTGCAATTTGCACAAGGCCTAGATCTTGGATCTTGACACTTGGCAAGGATGTGGTTGCCTCCACAGTGCACACATTGGACATGCGGTATAGTGGGTCTCTTTACCAACTCCTGCAACTGTGCTAGCTCTATCCTGACTTTGACTAGCTCTTGGTCTTGTGCCGTGCTCTTGCCCTTATCCTCCATGTCAGGGGTTGATCTCTCGCTATAGGTTGCGGCTTTCTCTGTGGTTCTTTGGCTAGAGCCATCTCGATTCGAGCTTCTAGCTCATGCCTCTTGCCCAAAACAACCTCTGCAATAAAACAACAATAACAGTAAGAAATGACATCAAACCCTATAGAAAAAATCGCAAACAAGAGAACATACAAAGAGAGATGGGCACTAGTGTTTTGCCCAAAATTTGGAGCTACATGGAGAAGAAAGTGCAAAGGTAAGTAGAATGCTCAAAACCCTAATTACTCTCACTAGGGAGCTTTAGTGGAGATAAAAATTCACCAGTATAGAGAAGAGAGGGAAAGTGGTCTGTTGCTCAACTTTTGGGTCAAACTGATTTCTTAAGAGGGGAAAAAACCAAAATTAAAAATTCTCCAAAAAAGGGAAAAATATGAGGTGAGAGAAACTACAATTTTGTGTATTATTCATTCTCCCTTTTTTTAAATCCCCCACTACCCCTTTTTTTAATAAAAAAACCGAAGATTTGGAGAGAAAATATTCACCCTCCATGGATGTCAACATCTAGCCTTTCTATTGGACAATCCAAAAGGCCCACATCTTAAATTTGTGAGTTTATTTTTTTCCTAATGTATGTATCACATGGTTCAATATAAGAAAATTTTAAAATACCATTTTTACACATTTTTTACATATAGAAGTATCACACATAAAGGGATCACTTATAAATTGAATAGAAAAGGGTTGTGTTTTATTAAGAAAAAATTCACAAGTAAGGGTATTTATAAATAGTCATTGAACACACATGATATAGAGGATATACATATAGTGAATTTCTCGGGAGAAAATATGTAAAGATTCTATAGGAAAAATGGATGGAACATGCCAAACAATACCAGGATCAGGAGACATAGGCATAACTATAGGTTTAGTGATAAATGGATATGGGATAAATATAGGGATATGAGGAGATTATACAGGGTGAAAAGTAAGTATAAAAATCAAATTTGGATTTAAAGTGTTAAGAAGGGAGATATACACATGAAGGCATTGAGACATCTTCTAATAAGAAAGGAGATCAACAAGATCAATCAAATAAATAGTAGATCAATAGCTAAAGGCTTAAAATAATACATTAGTAAATATAGGATTTTCTACAATATAAGAAATAACTTATGAGCATAAGGGTTGGATAGCAAATTTAAAAAATGTACTTTGACGATGAACCATCACATCCTCCTCTAAAGGTGGATGCCGCCAACAAGCATGACCTTTACACCATGAAGTCTTTTGGAAATATGTCTACAATCCATCTGAAAGACTAAGCTCATAGATTGAACATAAATGGATGTCTGTAGAATAACATCCCTCACATAAAGGTTGATATCCTCCTTATCAGGGATATGCAAGTCTCCTATAGTATACATAAATGACAATAACTATGCCTCATAGAAAACTAGATTATCAATACCATGATCAAAAATTGATTTAAGTAAATCAACAAACCAAAGGTTATGCCACGTTCTGGTGCTTCCAAGTCAACATTGCTAAAAGACATATATAGAGCAAACTTCTACTATTGGTATTTAATCCAAAAGGTAGGGGGAGGCAATACAAGATCAACAAAGTGAAGAAAATCTTCATGCAAATAATCAATATGGTGTTAAAGATGATATACCTTAGTAGAAAGAGCATCACTTAATTTAGCTTGCTACTTTAGGCTTTTTAGCTTCTTTGTGGAAGATTGAGCAAAAGAGAATACATGAGTAGGGGGAGGAACAAAAATTTCAATTACTTTATGTTGTAAATACTCAATTATCTTTTGTTGTGTTGCAATAGTTTCCTTAGAATGCTACAAATCACTCTCATAAGTACCCAGCTTAAAAGTTAAAACAACCATATTAGATAGGATAGAATCATGATGTTGTGTCATGGAGGCCTAAAAAAGCAATGGTTGCTTTCTGGCCATCCAATAGATTCATAGATTTGGTCATCTCCTTTTGTGAATATCACTTAGATCAGCTTATTTTGATGCTAAATCCTCCAAAGCTTTACTAAACTGACTAGTCAAGGAGTCCACTTTTTCTTGAAAAGAGATGTAGACTCATATACACATAGCTTGGAGAGAAGAAGTCATTTTGTAGTGTTGCCTAGACATTGGAGACCATCTATGAGAGGATGGGTCCAAACAATATTGTTTCTAAAAATGATGGAGTTTGAGGGTCCAGTTACCCTTCCATTTACATTGCAAACATGTTGGTATAGGAAGAGAATATGAGGAGGCAACTAGTGGAAAAAACATGCATAGAAGCTTATATAGAAGAAGGATCAAGAATATGAATAGAATAGGAAATAGTTTGTAGGCAAAAATGTTTATTGTGGATCACCTTGGTAGAAGGTTCATCTTTCTCATCAGAAATTTTTGTTATTGGAGGAGGGGAAGGAGCTAAAGGTGGAGGTGGTAGAGAAGTATAATTAGAATTAAAACAGAATGCCACCTAGGGGAGGCTTAAGTGTAATCACCTTCTAGAGGAAAGCCCCATAAGAAACATTGCTAACCTAGTCCTTTTGAACTTGTTGGAAATGTTGATCCATCTTTGTCAAAAGGAGATATGTCTGATTAAACTTGACACCCTTAAGGATCTTGACAATAGTAAAAAGCTCCTCGAACATGCATTTGGTGCAAGCTTGCAAGACAATCCTGTAAGAATCTACATAACTGCTTCCATATAGGAGAAGAGATACTAGCCACTAATACCCCTAAATTGGTAATGACTTTAATGGGCACCAATGGGGTAGAAGTCTCTTTTTGAAGAAAAGTAACAAACTCCTCACCTAATAATAGATGGTTGTCACTAGGCACATGAGAAGCATCAAGGGGTAAAAACAAGGCCTCATTGAAGAAGATAAATAGAAGCTACAACCATACACCAAGCTTGAATGCTTTTTATAAGATTCCAAAAAGAAATAACAGAGTTTAGCATTCATAGGCAGGAATGTGAGGGCAATAAAATGACGGAGATTGTCTCAACGAATGCTGTGAATCAATAGTGGAACATGTTGAACCACTATCGGTGGGGGTGCCATTTGGACTACACAGAATATACCCCCACACACAAATTGGAAAGACAAGAAAGGGAATTCCTGTAAAAACAACACAAAGCCACCACCAAGAGAAAATCAGCGAGATCGATAGGACTACACCAAACCAATACTTGAACAATCCGTAGTCTACATAAAAAACTCGATATGATCTATATGTACGTGTGACCAATAGCTTTGTGATATGCAAACACATATGCACCCTGAAAACCTATAGTTAAACATACAAAAGAAAATAAAAGATCAAGTATATCAAAAACCTTGACATTGATTAGAGACCAAATACAAATGACAACACACTTATAATAGAATCATTGACTGAAATTTAAAAAAGATAGGGACTAATAAGACTATGGTGGGTGATTGCTATTCGTACTCCTTTTATGAGTTGCAAAGATTATTTGATAGTGATTAATTCTAACTTATCCTGTTAATGCAACGTGTATTAGATTTCATAACCCAATCAAACTCTAACTCCGATAAGGATGTCTAAAATGTAGTTCATGTTTACAATTAGATAATCTTTAGTGCAAAGCACATGTGTGAGTGATGACAAGGGTTTATTTTATTGAAATTGAATGTGTCTATAGTGTGTGCATATGTGCACATGTGACATCACTGGCTTATTTTTAATTTTAAAAATTAAGTGAGATTAGAGTGTACTTGGCTTGTGCAACAATAGGGGTTTCTTTTATAAAATAATGGTTGAGTTAATTTTATTTACAAATTAATTGTATCTGAGGGTACATGTGGAGGAGGAAAAAGAAAAGAACCCAGTGGTGTGTAGAACACTCATAAGATCTAACTAGGAACTAAATAGATAGGTGATTAGAAACTAGGTCAACCTCCTATAAAATAAGAAATAAAAACAAACTTGGTTGATTTTTGGATTTGTTAATGATTTTTTAAAAATGTGTTTTTTAATTAGTGAGAAAAAAGGAGTACTTGGATTGACTGCACTAGTGTGAACAACAGCTCCGAGCTCTGCAACAGTAGCAGCACAAATAAGACAACACATGTATCCTCATGTGTGAATGACAGAAAAGAAATGCATGTGCGTGAACCATGAAAAATCAATGCCCATGTGTGAACGATCAACAACACATAGAAAAGAAAAGTGGATAGGCACAAGCTTACACAAGAATAGAGGTTGTCAAGGGGGGGTATCAATGGGTTGGGGCTTAGTAAGATAGTAGCATGTGTTGGGGGTGACATACATGGGCGAGGAGTTCAGCACAGGAAGGGAGGCCTATGAGGGGTGGGGTGGAAAAAGGGGCTAAGGGGGTAGTGGTTTGGGAGGGGGTGGTAACGCAAGGGTAGGGATGGTTTTAGTGAGGGTTAGTGGAGTGTAAGGGGGTTGGGAGGAGGAAGTGAATATGAGGAGGAGGAAATTTGGTGGGGAAGAAGGAAGGGAGAGGAGGTGCTAGAGAGGATAATTATGCAGCAAAGGAGGTGAACAAGCATAATGGGGCATCAGTAGGTGTGGTGACATGGAATTGCTAGCAAGAACGAGGGGTAGAAGGCCCTTTGCCAGTGGGTAGAGGATGATAAACGAAGGTAGCCGGGGTAGATGACCAAGAGGAAGGGGAAGAGGAAGTAAAAGAGAAGGAGGAAGAGGAGGTGAAGAAGAAGAGGAAGAGGAAGGGGAGAAGAAGATGGGTGGAGGACGATTGGAGGTGAGAAGAGAGGGTGAGGGGGGAAGGGCCATGTAGGGAAGAGGGGAGGGAGAGAGAAAGAAGAAAGGGAGGAAGTTATGAGGAGAGAGAGGGAAGGGGAGGAGAGAGAAGAAAATAAATAAATAAACAAAGAGAGAGAAAGGAGAGTGGGAGTGGTGGGCACGGGAGATCCACCTTATAGAATATGTAAGATGCCACATGAGTTCAAAAGAAAGGGTATTATATTTAGTAAAATTTTCAGGATTGTATTTATGAAAGGGATTTTTTAATTATAGTTTAAAAGAATTCCTAAGTTTAGTAAAGTAAAAGGGGTCATTATAAGGCCTTATAGTATGCAAAGAAAGGGTATTTCTTAATATCCTTTGAATGCACATTATATATTCTTATAGGTGGATTTCCCAAAGGGAGGGGGGATGAGAAGACAACCTCGAGGAGGAAGGGGGGGGAAGGGAATGTAGATTTTTCTGAAGAAATTGGTATGTGTGTTTTTTTTTGCTACTCTTTTGAAAAAAAACAATTGAATAATTTTTAATTTTTAATTTTTTTAATATTTTTTTAAAAGAAATTTCTTATCCTCTTTGTGTCATGTACACACTCGTGGGGCGAGGTTAAAAAGATTTGCATTAATGGGAGCAAAATGCTGCATGGGCAGGTGGACCCAATGTGTCAGTCATAACAATGCGTACCATGAAGCTAAAAATGGATGTTCACACGGACACAAAGAGATGACACACATAAAACATGAAAAAATTAATTATTGAAAATTTGATCGTTGAATTAAGGCATTAAAAAAAGGAAAATTGGGCAGGGCGACACAAGGAACATGATTGATGACCCAAGGGCGACACAAGGAATATGATTGATGACCCAATCAACATGGCTAGTGTCAAATAGAGGTGTTCACATGGAAAATAGTAAAAAATGCATTTGAAAATACAAGGAAAAATCCATATGTCAAAATGAAGGGTGATAAAAATGAAAAATGTTTGGTTTGATGAGCCCCTCATGGCTGTCAAGTTTGAACATTTTGAGCCAATCAATCCTTGCTGGTGCTTCAAATAGCCATGGTCTTTCCAACAATAGGGGGTAAGAGGTTCCATAAGATTTTGTGTATTAAGTGGGTTTGAAAGGTAAAGGGAAAGGTTGATGGAAGCTTAGAAAATAACAAAACCAGATTAGTTGCATAGGGTTTTTCATAGGTTGAAGGGTTTGATTTTCAAGAATCATTTACTCCAATTGCTAGAATGACCACTATTTGCACAATACTTGCAGTGGCCATTCATAAGAAGTGTCCAATTTACCAAATGGATATTAAATCAGCGTTCTTGAACGAAGACCTCAAGGAGGAGGTGCATTGGCTTAGTCACCAAGGTTTGAGACCCCCCATATGCTGAGAACAAAGTTTGTAAGCTAGAGAGGGTATTGTATGGGATGAAACAAGCTCCTAAAGCATGGGACCAATTTTTACTCATCCTTGTGCTGTTGAATAGCACACCACGTATCTTTTTATTTTCTCAAAATGAAAACATCATGTTTTACCAAAGAGTAAACCCAACAGAAACAAGTAAAGTCATCAATGAAAGTGACAAAATAGTAATAACCACCGAATCACTTTGTGTGCATAGGGTCACATACATCCAAGTGCACAGTCTGTAATTTGGCAATTGCTTTGAAAGCAACATCATGAGGAAATGAGAAACAATGCATTTTTCCCAAAATGCATTTCTCACATATATGCTCAGGAGGTCTCTCCAAGAGAGGTAAACCATCAAGCATTTATGTACACTGTATCAGATAGATAAATTCTTTTTAGGCTTGAATTTTAAAAGATGTGACTTAGAGGCTAACTTGTATGTTTACAAGGATGGCGAAAAGTCTATAGTGACTATCATATATGTGGATGAGCTTCTTATTACATGTGACTAAGAAGATATGATCCATTAGACTCGAAAGGCTTTGAGCTCTAAGTTTGAAATGATAGAGTTGGGCTTTGTGCACCATTGTTTGGGGATTGAAGTGTGGCAACAGCTTGACAAAATTGTCATGTCTCAAGAGAAGTATGCATGGGAGATCTAAAAAGCATTTGGCATAACCGAGTGTAAGGGGATAACTACACCTATGAAGGTCAATGTGAAGTTATCCATTGAGGATATATCAGCACTAGCAGACATTAGGAGGTACACAAGGTTGGTTGGAGCCTCATCTACTTGTGTAACACTAGGCTAGATATCACTTTGGTTGTTAGTGTTTTGAGTAGGTTCTCAAATAAACCACAAGAAATTCATTGGAAAGCTGGGATGTGGGTGCTTAGATACTTGAAAGAAACTCTTGGCTATGATATTACATATAGTTATGGAAGTGTTATAATGGGAAATTGCGACTTAGATAGGACAGGTGATAGTGATTCTAGAAAAGAAGTTTTTGGATATTGTTTCTCTTTAGGTCAAGGAATATTATCTTGGATCAATAAAAAGCAACCAACTATGGCATTTGTCTTTTATTGAAGTAGAGTATAAGGCAATTTATTTTGTTACATATGAAGCATTATGATTAAGGAGGATCCTATGGCATATGGGAGCACATAATGAAGATCCAATAGTGCTAAGATGTGACAATAAGAGTTGCATCACTATTGTAAAAAATCTAGTTTTTTATGCACACACCAAACACATTGAGATCCAGTATCACTATGTGCATAACTTGATCGAGGATGGGATAGTAGAACTTGTCTATTGTCCCAATGAAGGAGAATGGAGTAAATATCTTTGCCAAATTCTTACAAAGGATTTACTTCGAGTTTATCTTTAGACTCGATGTTGGGCTAAGGATGTAATTCACTTGTAGATGGACATTGAGGAAGGGTGTTAGATATGCTCAATGCCCCACCCTTGTAAGGGGCCACCAATGATCCATGGTGCTCTACATTGTAAGGCCCCTATTATGAGGAGAAGCCATGTGTAAGCACATACAGCTTTAACTTGTATGTTAGATGAGGTCTACATGAATAAATGATTACCCTAACGATAAAGAAAATATTCTCTTGTCGATTAGGGAGGTCCATAATATGGTCAAACAAGCCAACTAGACTACCTTCCTAGGCTATAAAAGGAAGACCCCTAGAAAGCTATCTTCAATCTATCTTTCACCCAGCTAGAGTTCTTCCAGCTATCCTTAAGCTCTTTGCCCATCATCTATTTGGATCTCCATCTAAGCCTCCGCATTGTGCAAATGAGGCCAGGGCTTAAAAACCACAAGTCGCACAAGAAACACCCCTTACATAAAGGCAAAGGGATAAATGATTAAAGTAGTGCAAATTTTTTAATTAATTACCCCTCCTCTCAGTCGATGCATGGCAGGGGGAGAGGGAGTGTGTGGAGGAGTGAGTTAAGGAGGAGTGTGGTGTGGATGCATGAGGGAGGGGAGGCACGAAAGCCTCCACGTGGTGGATCTTCCCCCCTCCTCTAAAGTAAGTGCAAATACATTCAAAAGGAAAACAACTAAGGAAGTAAAAATAGTGTATTTTATTTCATGGATCTAGGAGTGCTAGTAATAAATACTACCATCAATCGTATTTAGTTTTACGTGTGGTTGATAAAGGGAAAGTAACTTCTTTGGGGTTACTTCACCATGTGAAATCTGTCATTGTTGGATTAGAATTTCATGTGAATTACTTGACTATGTTTATTTATTATGAATGATGTGATGGTTAAATTTCATAAACTCATAATTTTTTGCAATGAAGTAAATTTTATTTTCTCACTTTAGTTTATTTTTAGCGATTATTATTATTTAATTTATAACAATATAAATTATAAAATTCTTAAAAAATATCCTAAATTTTATTTTTTAAAAATTTCATAGAGATATAAATAATATTTACTAAGTTAGATTTTTTAATAAAAAATATATTGTAAACAATTAATCACTTTTTTGGAATTTTTAGAGAATTTTAATACCTTTAAAATTAGAAATTTATTATTTTAGTTAAAATAAGGGGTTTTATCAATGAAAAGTCAAATAGTCTTAGTAAAAAACATGATATTTCGTGGAGATGTAAAAAATATCATTTCTCTATTTTCTTAAATTTAAATATGTAATAAAAAATAATAAATATATATTTTCAAACAAAGTATTTATTGAAAATCTTCGTGTTTTTAATTGTATGTTCGATAAAAATTTCCTAAACTTATAAAACGTTTGCAATAAATAAAGACTATTTCTTCACTTTAATTTATTTTTAGTAATGATTGATTTTTACTTTAATTTAAAAAAATAGAAAATATGAGAAATGCAAAAAAAAAACTATCATAAATTTTCTTTTGGATTTTCTCATAGAGATGTAGAATAAATATTTGCTAAGTTTGAATTTTTTAAATATAAAAAGTATATTATGAAAAGTCATTCAATTTTCTTGAGGTTTTTAGATACTTTTTATTATACTAAAAATTTGAAAATTTATTCTTTTAGCTAAAAATAAGCATTTATATCAATAAAAATGAAATAGCCTTAGTAAAAAAAAATATTTTGTAGAGATGTGAAAAATTAAAAAAATCTTAATTTTATAGAAAAAACTAATAAAATGTATTTTGAAACAAAATATTTATTGAAAACGCTCATGTTTTTAAGTGCATATGAAATAAAAATCTCCTAAACTTATAATTTTTTGCAATGAAATAAATATTATTTTCTCCCTTTAATTTATTTTAAGTAATTATTATTTTGACTTAAATTTTAAAAATATAAATATAAGAAATGCCTAAAAATTATTCTCTTTTGTAAAAAAAAAGCATAAACAGGAACCAAGGATGATTCTGAAACTCCCAATGTCTCTGCACACAAGCATACGATGCAATTTCTACAGTAACTTTTCACCGACCTGTAGAACAGTGGCTGCACAGCATAAAACTGAGCCTTTTCCTGAGTGCGTGCAGAAAACTTCCGCCTCCAAAACAGGCCCCGAAATGGCCTCAAATCAAAAAAACAGGGTCGCCAAGGGCCAAAGCCCTATCCCGCAGCATATACTGCCCTCTTGCTTCACCGCGAAGGGCGTCTCAACCTGA
Source organism: Lygodium microphyllum (assembly GCF_053477565.2). Classification (NCBI taxonomy): domain Eukaryota; kingdom Viridiplantae; phylum Streptophyta; class Polypodiopsida; order Schizaeales; family Lygodiaceae; genus Lygodium; species Lygodium microphyllum. Next base: position 87,358 of record NW_028229634.1, on the reverse strand, counting down.
GACAATGCACTCTTGCAATTTCCGGCTGTGCTACCTGCAGAGATCTGCTCCCAAAACAGAAAATGAAAGCAACACTGCTCCTCTTACCAGAACACCGCGAGCTTGGCTTGCTTTCTTGAGCTCCTTACCACGAACAAGGCTCTGATACCATGTCAAGATTGTGGGAGAGAAGGAAGGAGTCTCACTTGTAGCTTTCTTGCTTGCACAATGGGGGAATACACACAAGGGTGGAGGCTGAAAACAGTTTTCCTCTTCTTAGTTGTGTAAGCCAAAAAAACTCTCATACAAAGAAATAGAAGAACCCTATATATGGGTCTCAAACCAAACTCAACTAACTAAGGTGGCATACTAACTGAGCCACAAACTAGAGTAGATAAGGATAGCTGTCGTCTAGCTATTATTCATGGGCGGTGTACCAACCGCATCTGCAACTGACAAGTCGGTGACATAAATGTTATCTCCGAATGCATCTAACATTCGATCTGGGATTAATTGCAACTTGGCAAGATCCACAAGGGTTTGTTTGTTCACCATTTTGTCCTTGGGTTAGGGCCATACCCTATTAACCCAACTTAACCAATACCTTAGGTTTCATAAATTAATAGTAAATCCTGGCGACCATGTCACTCTAACTTGATTCGATCATTTGCTTCCAAGCAAATACATAACTTCCCTTAACTTTGCAATTTCCCTAAGAAAGGTGATGTAACAGGATGACTAATCATCCTCTTGTAAGTTAAACTTGCGCAAGAACTTGCCAACCTCATTCCAAGGAATGGCAAAACTCTCTTATGATCAAACCACAAGGCCATGCGACGTTGCAGCTTGTTGCACAAGTGTTGCATCTATTCCATGGGATCATTTCACCCATTGAACGATGTTTCTTGGTCAAGGAATTATGTTTAGACAAGAAGCAAGGTTTAGAGTATCTTCTTACCTAACCCAATCCTAATTGCAACTAACCCAATCCTAATTGCACTAGGCCGACAATGTTCGGTCCTAGGGATTCCAAACTCAAACCGAGTTTTAACATTAAGTCGGTCGATCCTTAGGGTAGAGACCCTAGAGTGTTATTTGCATGAGCATCCAATTGACCCAAAATTCCGTGAAAAATGCATTGCTTTTGCGTGGAATCAGAATCGTAAAAACTTGGGTTTGCGGGCTCGAGGAGATGTCCACGTGTAACCTTGGGGAGGAACCTTCTGTAGGTGTGCCCTATGACTTCTTGGGAGCCATCGCTAAGGACTTGAACACTATGGATTACCCTCGCTTCTACGCGTTCTCTGGACAGCCTCAAGATGTGCCTTCTCCCTCGCACGTAGGAGATTCCTTCACCGAAATGCGGATCTTTGAAAATACCGGGGCTTGTGGGATTTGGGCTTACAAGAGGGCTTGTGGGTTTGGAGCTTTGCTTGTGGGAATGGGGCTTTAACGAGCCCAGTTTAAAAACCAGGGAGGGTGTATAGGAACAAGGCCCAAGCCTTATCCCTTCAGAAGCTTCTTAGAGAAGCTTCTGAACTAGACAGAACGATGTGGAAGGGCCCCAATGATTTTATAGAGGGGTAAAGATTTATGGTGGTGGCAGCAGGCGAATGAGGGTGGCGTCTTCCTGGTGGTGGCGAGTCCAGGCCAACAGCTTCACAGAGGCGTCCTCTTCTTCTACACTTCTCGTGCACAGCACGCAGACTTACCCTCACAGAAGCATCTCGGGCTCCTCCCCCCCTTTTGCAATCCAACGCTAAGGGGGGGGCACAACAGATTGAAAGCAATGGCAGCACCAATGCCGGAGCGGGAGACGACGGAGATAGTGCTGAACCTGCAGAATACAATGTTGGGAATGACATGGGGGCTGGTAAGACGTAACCGAACCAAGTAACAGGGCAA